>NC_083580.1:11940572-12225572 GCF_027579695.1 Neoarius graeffei
TGTCTGTGTCTCTGTGTCAGTCCTGCGATAACCTGGCGACTTGTCCAGGGTGTACCCTGCCTCTCGCCCATAGTCAGCTGGGATAGACTCCAGCTTGCCTGCCACCCTGTAGAACAGGATAAGCGGCTACAGATAATGGATGGATATATATTGCATATGAAAGCCTATAATATCATGTCGTAAAGGTTGTTTCTGTACTGCTGTTATAGACAAGACTCGATTCACAAATCCTATCAGAGCAACTTGAAGGGTGATGATATTGTGTCCCAGTTTTCTTTCTGTTTATCTGAGCACGTGCAACTTTTATGTATCTCTTGCATGATATATTGTTTGTAACCGATCATAATCAGCCTTTGCAATACCAGTACCTATTCACTGTATTGTTTTGTGTATTGTAAGATTTCAACCTTTATTATTATTATTATATATCAGTTTGGTGCTTTCCATGTGTAAAGTCTCTACATGTTTCAAGACAAACATACAAAGTCGATTCCTGAATATCGTTGTTTTTTTTTTACGAGTGGGTGAGAGAAAAAGCTTGACGAAGAGTCTAATTATGACTTACAGCCAGGTAGAAAAAGGCAATTGAATGACAAGCACAGAGATGAAAAAATGGTGCAGTGGTTAGCACTGTCACTTAACAGCAAGAAGGTTCTGGATTCAAACCCACCAGTCAGTTGGAGCCTTTCTATGTGGAGTTTGCATGTCATGACTGCATGGGTTTCCTCTGGGTGCTCCGGTTTCCTCCCACAGTCCAAAGACATGCAGATTAGGTCAACTGGCTACTCAAAATTGCCTATGGAGGACTTTCACGTGATGTCATCGTAACTGCCGATTTGTTTATGTGGCCATGTTGCCGGGCAAGCTTTGTGTTTGACAACGAGTGTGCACGGGTGATTGTCAGCCCAATTCAGTAAACATCTACAGATAAACTTGTAGAAGTTACCTCTAAAAGAACAACACCAGAGACCTGTAATGCTTTTGGATGTAATAACAGACGTGGCGAATCCAGAAAGATGAGAAAAATGGCGAGCTGCAGTTAAATGGGAAGACTGGACGATTGAACATTTTATATCAGGTTAGTGTGAAAGCTCTGTGCAACGTTAAAATGTAGATCTGGATGGGGGCTTTGGACGTGATATATTTCATTAGACCAAATGCTTGGCTAGCAGCATGCTTGTTACGTACTGATAATGTCGACTCGGCGAAACATCATGAAATATGCTAGATCTAGGCCCTGGCTTGTTTATTACTATTAGAAGTCCATGTTTGAGCTTACCTTTGTCATAATAAGGTATTTTTCTTTATCGGGAAGTTCCCATAACATTCCGGCATGAAACCTGCTTCAGAATACTGGTAGGCATCTGTACTTTTGTAAGCCTTTAGCATCTCTGGTGTATTTAGAAATCCAAAATACGAAATAGTTCAGGATGTCGTAGTGTCCCAAATCCGGTAGCTGGTTTGCTGAACACTTTTCAAGTGGAATAAATACATTTGTGGGTAAATTAAGAAGAAGAAGAAGCACAGAGAAAGAGAGACTGAGCAGTGTGCAGAATAAATAAATACATTTGTGGGTAAATTACATGGGTCTGTGATGCCTGCATGCTTCAGCTTTTGGATATAATGCGATCTGGTATAATCTAAAATTTTAATAATTTCAGAGAGATTGTACTGACTGCAGTCGTCTCGATTTTCATTAACTGTCGCAGCTCTTTCTTTGTTCGCCCGGCAATATGGCGGATGATGTGCGATAAACAAATACCTGTGATGTCAGTGAAAGTCCTATGTAGGTGTGAATGTGAGCGTGAATGGCTGTCTATCTCTCTGTGTTACCCCTGTGAAAGATTGGTAACCTAACCAGGTTGAACCCCGCCTTTCACCCAATGTCAGCTGGGATTGGCTCCAGCTCACCCATGACCCACAATGGATAAGCGACATAGAATATACATACATAAAAGTTAAGCTGTTTAATGTTGTCTCTCAGCAAACATAGAAACACGACATCCCTAATTAGTTCAGTTTATTGTGTCATGAACATCACAAGATCTTGAGTGAAGGAAGATTTATTCATTTTATGTATATCAAAGCAAGAAAGTCTTTTCAATTCAGGCCATAATAGACCATGTTTGAATTCGAGTCTTTGACAGACACGCTTAACATTGTCTTTTTCATTCAATTTGTCAGGTGTTCAAAGTATATATTCAGCAAGATACCATCGTTCTCTCCTCTTCGTCTCAAGATGAAATCTTAAATATTAAATATGAAATCCTAGATGATTTAGTTCACTTGTATGACCTGCTAGGATAAAAGTAGGCATGATTTTTTTCTGGAGCTCATTAATAGTGGACTATGATACCTATATCTGTAGGTTTTTCTGCTTCTTCAGTGTAGAACACCCAGACTAATAAGCGTCACTAGAAATAGTCTGACCTCTTTCGAGCCATCAGGTAATTTTAGAAGACTATAGCTTTGGACTTGTGACTGCAATGCAGCAGTTGCGATTCTAATCACAGACTCTCTACCAGTTATCGTTATCTCAGTTAGCGCTCTCCGTTAAAGCTCTCACCCTTCTCACTCAGCACTCACAGGATCAGCTTGCTTTCCTGAGGAGTCCTTGAGGCAGCAGGACTTTTAACACTTTGATTAAAGCCGTTAAGGGGATTTGGCATGGTGGCACCTGGTGGTTGGTGGGTCTCATAAGAGCAAGAGGCAATTAATTGAGGGACAGATGGTGTGGTATCTATTGGTGTTAAGTAGGGGGAATGGGAGCACCTGGTGCACTGATTGGACTTTTAAAACCAATCACTTGGTCACAGGTGGGTAGGATAAGCAGTGACTAATGGTGCCAGATTATCTCCATCTTGTGGGTTTTTCACAAGCAAGAAAGGCAAATAGGCATTTTGTGATACTTGATAGAACTTATTTTCGACCAGTTCAATTAGGTTGTATGACCAAATTTGATCAAAGCAACTGTGTTATTTTCAGTTCGCAGGAACAGCATCATGTTCTCCGTGTAAGAAGTGCATTGTTCTTTTGTCTGATTTACTGTTTGAACTAGTTTGTACTGGCTGATTAAATTCCTGACTAAAGGGCACATTCAGTTTTGTCAACAACCACCAGATAGAAAATCCACACTAACGATTTTGATTTCAACCTGTTGCTTACAAAAACATGACATTTTAAAAGCATTAGCAGTGCACTCACCTCACAGCTCCACTATCCATGCTTTTGAACTTCTGTAACTGCCTGTGTGGCGTTTTTGCATGTCCTTCTTGTGTTCACGTGGGTTTCCTCAAGGTTCTCCGATGTCCTCCTACCTCCCAAAAACATGCCAATCCTCTTAATTGCCTCTAGGTGCGAATATCCCTACATTACACCCAGGGGTTTTGTGGGATGGGCTTTGGATTTAGTGCAACACTGAAAGGTTCATGTATATCCTGCTGAAAAGTGGAGCTCCCAATGAGTGTAAAATGTGTAAGTAAATACCTCACCTCACCAATGTCGACCTCTCTGTTGGACTCCAGCAACAATACTCATCCTAAATAGTAAATAATCCCACATTAGTTATATGTCTGGTGGTCAAGTGTTTATGAGATACGTTTCCTTGCTCCAGCTTGCTCCACGACCCTGCACAGGATATGCGGTTATGGATAATGGGTGGATGGATGGATATTTGTTTGTTTCCCTTAGTCTGTATTGATGCACACCTTTGGGATGAACTGGAATGCCGACTGCACACCAGGCCTTCTTGGTGTGGTGTAGCGGTTAGCACTGTCGCCTCACAGCAAGAAGGTTCTGGGTTCAAGCCCAGTGGCTGATGGGGGCCCTTCTGTGTAGAGTTTGCATGTTCTCCCCGTGTCTGCATGGGTTTCCTCCGGGTGCTCCGGTTTTCCCCACAGTCCAAAGACATGCGGTTAGGTTAACATGGGGTGGCCTTAGGCTGAGGAGCCCTTGAGCGAGGCACCTAACCCCCAACTGCTCCCTGGGTGCTGTTAGCATGGCTGCCCACTGCTCTGGGTATGTGTGTGTGTTCACTGCTTCAGATGGGTTAAATGCAGAGAGGAATTTCACAAGTGTACGTGTGATGAATAAACGTCTTCTTTTTCTTCTTCTTGCTTGACCTCACTAATGCTCTTGTGGCCATCAATCCCCATTTTCTGAAATTGAGTGGAAAGTCTTCCCAGAAGATTGGAGGTTATAAGAGCAAAGGGGGACTAAATCAGGAATGGGATTTACAAAAAGCACACTTGGGTGTGACTGGTAGGTGTTCATAAACTTTTGGACATATAGTATATCAGCTCAGGTACCTGATAGTCTGAGATTGTAATTATATTGAAAATTTTAAAAACATGGGAACGCTGCCTTTTTTTTTCCTCACAGGCCTCCTTTCTGATTTCTATGTCTTCACTGACACAAGCATTACTGCAGCGGCAATTCCGAACATGAATAAGTCATATACAAGTAAGGAGGGTGCTGGGGGTTTGGGAAGCCATTGTACATTTATGATACTCTTGCAATCTAGGTTATCCGTGTGTGAGCCATTACAATGTGCTTTTTTTTTTTTTCTTTAAGGTTGTCAAATATTTCTTGCGGGACAACAGAAGCTTAATTAAATTTTTATGGCAGTGTGCTCCATAATTCATCGAATAGGTCGGTCGGAATAAAATTGTCGCGACAAAACTACAGCAGTGAAAAAGTCAGGTATTCAGTATCAGTATGTGAATAATTCGTCACATTATGAACAGGTGCACAGTCTGCGTGATCTTTTGTGCATAATGATCCCATGCGTCATGTGCCACTTTCTGAATCAGTCCTTTACTGTAATTCCTTTAGTGAGAGCACCATCTGGTCTCATCAGCAGCAGGGCAGGGCAGAGCAAACCTTATCCTCCAAAAGAGGTTCGAGCATCTCACACTCTCTCTGCTAGAGACACACACACACACACACACACACACACACACACACACGTAGTAGCGTGCTGTGACTATTAGCCTACTGTCCGACTGTCATCCTCGTGCCAGAGGCTCAAACATGCCTTTGTTTTTTGATGTGCGACTCACAACCTCTCACATCCTGTTCATGCAAATGCTTTTCACTTGCTTTTCACTGGATTTCACTTCTAATTACTCTGAGCGGCTGTAGAAAGAGGAAAGGGGGAGCAATGATTGATGGCTAACAGGAAGCGGGTAAGACTCAGCGTTAGTGCTGAGGCAAGTAATCAAAGAGAAAGGAATAGAGGACGAATGGTAGGTGGAAAGAATGCAGAAGAGAGGCAAAAGGGCTATGCCATTTGGACAAGTAACAAACATGAAATCAATAAGCCTCCTTTTCAGTCCAGGATAGACCTGTCTCTTCAGTATAATGCACCACGCCATCACAGCTGGTCCAAAGAAGAAGGTTTTTATACCCCCGCTCTGAAGGAAGGGGGGGTATACACTGGTTTACCTCTGTCCATCCATCCAAAACACCCTTTTTCTCAGCAATCACAAATCATAGCCACTTGGTACTTAGTACCAAACTTCAGCTTGGGGTTCTATACCATGTATACCATTTTCAGGTTTGTCGCACATCGACTTCCTGTTTACCAACTGAATGTATTTACGAAACATATAGCATGGATTTACAAAATTTCCGTAACACTTTTCTCAGCAACTACAAATCACAACTGCTTGATATTTGGTACAGAACTTCAGCTTGGGGTTCTATACCGTGTATACCGTTTTCAGGTCTATTGCACATTGACTTCCTGTTTACCGACTGAATGTATTTACGAAACATATAGGGTGGATTTTGACGCTATTTCAAGAAGCAAAATGCCATTTCAAAATGACAGTTTACCAGGATGCTATTTGAAATCCCTGGGGAGAGACACTGCTCTTTACTTACTTGTTTCAGGGTTAATTATTTGTTGAAGTCAACATTCATAATAAGTGTCCTATTCCTTCGATTGCTTGCATTCTGATATAAGCGAGAGCAGGTGGATATGTAAGTGAGCAGTTGATCTTGTTTTTTTTTTCTTTTTAGGTGTGTCAAAAGAAATATGGTCTTATTTATGGATCTCCAGCAATACGAAATAGATATAACGATGTGGCATGATGGGGTTAATCATCCTCATTTTCTTTATCCTCTGGATGAATTGCAGACATTGAAACCTGTCCTACTTTGAGACGATACTCTGGATTTCTGTGACCTCTTGCACGCAGGCAAACATCTTGGGTGTTCAGATCGAGGACGAGCACATTATTTCAGGAACATTGTCTGTAGGGACGTGGCTGTGGAGAAAGAGAGAATAATTTACGTGGAGTTAGGGAGATGTGCAGTAAACAGAACAGAGCAGTAACAGAACCTCCTGGAAGATGGAGAGAAGGTGGGTAATGAGCACATCATTCTACCTACTTCCCACGCTTTTCTAACCCTTATGGAGTAGAAGGAGGCCTGATTCATGATGCTGTGTATGGCAGAAGAGCACAAAAGCTGGAAGAAGGATACGAACCTTTCATGGTGTTGCAAAAAGGCTATTTCAGAGTCACGATGTGTGGTTGTCAAGGAGAGCATCAACAGGTGCCACTAATGGGATGCTGGCTCACCTATTAGACACGACTAAGAATGGCTACCTCTGAATCAGTCAAGTTGATAGTTTTGGCTTGGTTTTTTTTTTTTCCTGTGTGGTCTCATACGGTTTCACACTGCATTGAGGTGCACATTATGGTGGATCCAGAACCAATCCCAAGAACTCTCAGCACAAAGTGGGAACACACCCTGATTGGGATGCCAGTTCTTCACATAGATCTTGCATTGAAGAAGTGACATAAGTTGTCTTCAAGCCTGCTGCCAATCATACCTCAGATGTTTTGCATAACATGGCAATACCATTTAGTTACTAACACAGGGATGACAAATCAGTAGCCCTGTTGCGCAACATAAGCATATTTGAAGTTCAGTTTTATTCGTAGTAGCTATGGATCGAGAACGTATACCCAGAACCCTCAGCAGAACTCTTGGCCATGGGAACACACCTTAGATGGGATTCCCATTCATAAAAAAAGAATACGTACAAAATCAATGGAATCAATAAGCATTGGCTCCAGTGCTAATTAATAAATAATAAGTATTTTTATGAACTGTATTGAGCATTTCATCCTTCTTTGTGTCCTTCAGCCAAAATATCTAGAATACACGGTACTTCTACGACATTCTACCTCTGTCTCTTTTAGCATCTTGTACACTGTTTCACTCAAAAAAATGCTGCTTTCCATCCATAATTCATAGCACATTTAGTTTGTTTCCTGCATTTGGCTTGAATCTAGTCTTGCATGCCAGACCTCTAGCCTCTAGGTTTTGCTAGAGAGTCTGGTACCTTTCATCACTAAATGCAACCAAGAACTGCCAACTTCAACAAGAAGAAACTATTTGATTGACATTGTAACTGATTGAGAGCTGATCGGCAAACATACTGTATAAGTGCAATGTTTAGTTTAGAGTCGTCATTGTCACTGCCAAACCCGATCCAGGCTTGAAGCGAAACATGTTTGATTGCCTTGGCCAGAATTGCAGCAGTAGGGTGGCCAGTTCCTTTCTGCACACTCACACACACATTCACACCTATGAGCAATTTAGAGTAGCCAGTTAACCTAACTGCATGGCTTGACTATGGGGGAAACTGGAGCACCCGGAGGAGAACATGCAAATTCCATACAGAAAGCTCCCATCAACCACTAGGCTTGAACCCAGAACCTTCTTGCTGTGAGGCAACAGTGCTAACCACTACACAACCATCATTCGACTGCCGTCGAGATAGACAACACAATGCTCTGCCGTAGGGGCCTATCAGATATTGCCTGGGATACTGTAATTCCTCAGAGACTAAGCTGGAGTCTCTGGATAGAGTATCAGGGAATGTTAAAGGTCTATTTCCCCTTTTTGGGCACGGTAATCTCCATAGAATGACATCGGAGATTATTGAATCTTTTGCTAGGAAACAATGGCTGGCAAACCTAGCTCTCCTTTGTGCCACTGTTCTAGAGATGGATGGGAATTTACCATAGATCACAGTTTTGGTTGGGTGGTCCAGGATAGGTTTTGGACCCACATTAGCAGTCTTGTGTATGTGCCATCAAGGCATTTTTCAATTTTTTCGCTGCTACGTTCTATCATTGCCTTATTTTTGTATTATACTGCCTATTTTGCACTACATTACCTTTATTTTGTACTATACCATTTTTTTGGCTTTTATTTTGCACTATATTGCCTTTACTTTGTATTATTTCTTCCACCTATTTATTGATGTAATTGCCATTCATGGTGGATGGCAAACTAAGAATTTCATTGTGCAAGAGGACATGTTCCTTACTGTGCATATGACAATAAACACTTTGAAACTTTGAAGTTTTTGACTCATGGTCCATGTTTCAGCACCATAAAGTAGTATGCTTTCAACACAGGCCAGAAAAAAGCTAACCTTGGTAGATTTGGCGATGTCCGACTGCCATATATGATTTAATCTGTTGCGACCCATGCTTGACCCTTTCTTGATATAAAGTCCTTTTTACTGTCAGCAACAAAAGATCCAAGATATTTAAAGTCGTTCACCTGCTTTATAACAGAACCATCTCTTGAGCAGATTGGATTGTGGTCCCCATCTTCATTTATAGCCATGCATTCCATCTTCTTTGCATTGAGCACAAGACCGACTTTCATCGCTGCTTCTTCTAGAGACAGGAGGAGCTCCTGGGCTGATGTCAGCTGCTCGACTATAAGTGCAATGTTGTCAGCATAGTCTAGGTCAATTAGGTGCTTACAGCTCTGTCGACCAGATCATCTGCCTATGGCAAGACCCTTATGGCTGATGGTGTCAACTGATTGTCTGAGGATATAGTCCACAGTGCTGACAAAAAGAAAAGGAGCTAGCGTGTCACCTTGGAGTATGCCTGCTGTTGTTGGACTGTCTGGAATCTGTACAAAGCATGATGGATTATGGTACATAACCGCAATCGCTTTGACTATCTCCTCTGGCACTCCATAATTGAGTAGGATGTGGAGCATCACTTTCCTGTTCACATCACCATGCCGCCCTTAGTTTAGAGTTTGTTTCAGTCAGGCATCACCCGAACTGATGATAACATCATCAGCTTTTCTTTGGCTAATCAGACACAAGGTATGCCACCACTCTTGCTGGAGCAGTAGGGGGTTAGGTGCCTTGCTCAAGGGCACTTCAGCCAGTCCTGCTGGTCCAGGGACTCAAACCAGTGACCTTTTGGTCCCAAAGCTGCTTCTCTAACCATTAGGCCATGGCTTCCCCAGTTTAAAGTACTTCAACAAAACCTTGCGATATCTTGATGGGAAAGCTGGGACCCCATGAGCTACTTTTCCAATCCTGGGACAATATGTTGTTTCAAAAAGCCGAACAAATTACAGAAGTGCACAGAGCCAAATTTTGAAGGTTGTGGAAAGAAAAGACTGCGAGTCATAAGTGGCGCATCTGAGCCCAAGACTAATTTGACTTGGGATCAAATCATATTCCAACTGTAATTGAACCATACTAGGGATTGTTCAAAACCACTTGCAGTGACTCTTGTTTTGGTCAGCACTCTGGTCATCACTGGACTGAAAAGGGAATGAACCAGGGCTTTATTCAAACAGCATGAAAAGGGCAAGTCTCATGTCAAGAAGTGCCATCCTTGTTCTTAAAATGAGCTCCTTCCCATATTCCCCTGCACAGAATCCCATATGGCCATACATATGTAAAACAAATCTGAGTTTCTTTCTGAACAGCGAGGCTATAATTTTGCACTAGTTGTAAATACTGCGTTTCAGCAGACCAAGGCTGAAAAGAGCTTATGTTGGAAGCCCCAGTAGACCAACCCCAACAAACTAAGAAGCATTCCTTAATAAGTTAAATATATGATTGGAAGAAATGGCAGAGCATCAGATAACTTGCAGCAGTACTACAGTAATGGATCAATTTGTGTGGCCTATAGAAAGTATGACATCTTTCCCACACTGAAACTGCATGCAATGTGGCTGATTCCGACTCAGCAGCTTGAGCAGGGTTCAAACCAAAGCTTTTCCACTTTCTTTTTGCCAAAGAAAAACCCCAAATCTGGTCCATGTGCAACCCTGCCTTGTTGTAGCCCTTCATCTTCATTCAGTTTGAGATCCAAGGCACCATGCCAGTCCTGTCCAAACACCCATACACAACTTGTAATTACTGTGGTTTTGGTGTTAGGCTGGATAGCTGGATTGTAGCTCAAAATAACCCATGAGGCAGCCATAAAATGGCATGAAGTAAACCCAAAAAGCGACGACGCTCTGCTTTCAAATTGCTTGTGGAACAGTTTAAGCAGTTGGAGAAATGTTCCGAGGAGATAGCATGTCTCATGATAACTGCCATTCTTATTTTAAATGCCTGGTCTTAGGTCCAATTATTCTGAAAAAGGCACCAGCATTTCGGCAACAGCCTTGGTATACTCGGAAGCAGTGTCTGCTCTTGAAGTTTGTCTCTCATTTGCATTTGTCAGTTCCTAACAAGATGATGGAGACAAAAGATAAGGGCTTAGTCTGCAAGCAAGTTGTGCCAAGGAATCCATTTTGGCCAAGTGTCGGCTCTTAATGTGTAGCAAAGAATAATGTTAAATTGATGTGACTGTTTCTCTTTGTGGTTGCGGTGACAGTGGGCGAGCAAGAGATTGAGCCAAAGCTATGTTTATGTTCTCAGGCATGGTTATTAGATTCAATCATTCAGTCATGGCATTAGCTTTGATTGAAAGTGCACGGATGCATATCAACCACATTGAAATTGAACCAGCGTCATGGGGAAACCTTTGTTCTTGTTCATAGTCTTTTACTATGCATAGGGTCTCGTCCAAGTAATCCTAGTTTGTCTTTTTGTTTTTCCTCAGACATCCTATTTGTCATTAAATTGGAAGTTGTTGCATGTATCAAACGTTTGGTTTGGTAAAGTCACCTTGTACAATATGAAACATTTTGGTTTTTTTGTTGTTTTATTTTAAGAAAAAAGCAATTATCTTCCGCCATGCCCTTGTTTAGCATGATGCGGCTCTCAGCGCTTGATTCAAACAGATCCAATAAAAGCGTTTATCTGAGGGAAGTCACCTTGACAGACAGTCGTTAAGAGGATGAATAAAGTGTGAAATATTTACGTTCTCCTTTTCGCTGGAAACGTTTTCACTTTTAAAGTAACACATCAAAAAAAAAAAAAAAAGCAGCCTTATAGGCGAGGCGCAGTATAAATATTATAGGGTTCTCGTAATACATTTCCCAGAAGGGAGGGTGCATCACTGGAAAAGCTCAGCTGGTAGGGTGAGTGGTGACAGTTTTAAACATGACCTTGTGATAAGAGCGAAGGAAACCTGTTCATTTTAGAGATAGAGATGTTATGGAAGTAGATGTTCACAGCTTCACAATAAGACGGTCCTCTCACTCTCACCTCTTATCTCCATTTCGTGGTTGGCGCCATGTTCTCCGTGACGGCCACTTGTGATATTAGATCGAAGGACTGAAATGTAATATCTTTAAACAACTCAACAATGATAGTATTTGGGTTGAGTAATGCATTATATCATGAGGTCTCATCGATGGCAGAATAGGACTGAGTTGAGGTAAAGTACAGTATTACACACCTAAAGGCAGATAGACGATAAATAGTGTTTTAAGTCCGAAATGATGTACTTGGTTCACATCATTGGACGTTATTTTGTTCCACCCCAAAAACAAAAGGACACTACTGTATATTTACGCTTCTGTTGTCTGTCTTTTTGACAGTGTATGCTTAGTTTTTTGGCTTTTAGTTTCTCCTTGAAAGACATTTAGAGTAAAAGACTGTTGATGTAAATAATCCACCTCTGTACATTCATGTACATTACATGTATTGTGTTGTATCATGGGAGAAGCCATGGCCTAATGGTTAGAGAAGGAGCTTTGGGTGAAATAAAGGTCACTAGTTTGATTCCTTGGACCAGCAGGAGTGGCTGAAAGTGCCTTTGAGCAAGGCACCTAACTGCTCCCCAGGCTTCTCTAGGTACGTCGCTCTTATCCAGAGCTTCTGCTAAATACTATCCATCCATTATCCATAGCCACTTATCCTGTGCAGGGTCGCAGGCAAGCTGGAGCCTATCCCAGCTGACTATGGGCGAGAGGCGGGGTACACCCTGGACAAGTCGCCAGATCATCGCAGGGCTGACACATAGGTGGGGTTTACATTAGACCGTATCAGCGGATCATCAGATTAACGTTTTTAAAACGATTAGTGTGCACACAGCAACACTAATACACGATTCGCGTGCACACAGCAACGCCAATACACGGATACGCTCGGCTCCGCAGGCATCCTGCGCTCCAAATCACTCCGCCCTGAACAGCGAGTGCCCTCTGGAGGGTGCGCACTCCGGCCCTGCGCAGCTCACAGAGCGCGCAAGTGGAGTGCACAAGCAGTGATTCGGGACTGAGCCGCTGTGTGTGTGATCCCAGCGCATATCACTTACCACTTGCAAGTGGAAGGATGGCAAGCCTAAAGACAATCATAACTACACAATGGGCAGTATTTGCATCAGTATTTGCAGTATTTTCATACTTTTATACTCTTTAATGAAAGGTGATACAAGGCGGAAGTCCGCGCCGTTTTTCAGCAGTCGCATCACATGACCAACGCCAGCGAATCAGGAAGGTGGATGTCACAGTGACGTTGTCCAATGACGATGCCAGCTAGAGCTCAGCACAGCGTATCCGCGTATCTGCGTATTCTCAATGTTTACACAACACCGGACCAGACACGATCTAGATTGAATACATGGACGCTGGCAGATTCCCGTTTCCCGGCGTTTCCAGGCATTTTAATGTAAACGGACAGTGCATCCGCGAAGAAAACGAGACAGATACGGTCTAATGTAAACTTGGCCAAAGAGACAAACAACTATTCACACTCACATTCACACCTATGGTCAGTTTAGAGCCACCAGTTAACCTAACCTGCATGTCTTTGAACTGTGGGGGAAACCAGAGCACCCGGAGGAAACCCATGCAGACACAGGGAGAACATGCAAACTCCACACAGAAAGGCCCCCATCAGCCACTGAGCTCAAACCCAGAACCTTCTTGCTGTGAGGCTACAGTGCTAACCACTACACCACCGTGCCACCTCTGCTAAATGCCATTAATGTAATGTATCACATGCATCTTCTCAGTGACGGCTCATCACACATTACATACATATTTGTTGATCAAGTCTCGTGCTCTGATTGGCTGAGCCAGACCACATGACTATGCCATAGCGTATGTAGTTATGTTGCAGAGCCAGGCAGCGTACTACAGAGGGTAACCGAGAAACCCAAGCATACAAACATCTGGAGGGAAATTTCATACATATTCTACAAGTATTTTACTGGGAAATGGTTAGTAATTTATTAGCTGAGAATGCACCAGAAGGCATGTAAATTAAAAAAATTTCTGGGGGGGGGCATTCAGCTAGACCCCCTTAGAATTAGCATGCCTATGGAGATCACATCTAGGGTTCGCTCTGTGTAATCACCTGACACGACTGTTCCTGATACATTGCATAAATCTATATTCTGGAGTAATTTCAAGCACTCAGCTACAGTCTCACTTCTACTGCGATGTATTTCTGTGCACTTTCTATGCCCATTGGTCCAACCATAAGAAAAATCAAGGACTCAAATAATATGGATTACTTACCAAGATACCAGAATCAAGCTTTTTTTTTTATCACTTGAAGTTCTCTTTGCATCCTGATAGCAATGAATAAACCAAATGTTCTGACAATGCAAAGAAAAAGTCCATCATCTGTGGCAGCCACAGGGCTGTAAAAAGCCCCCTGGTCATTTCATTTCATCAGAATGAAATGATTGGATGGCCTACCTGCCGGTCTACCTGCCTACCTCTGTCTGCACACTCATTGCATGTGACCAGAGTCTTCCACAAGGCTAGGAAGACATATTGCTAAATCTAGCTAGCTAGTCGACAGCTATGAGTACTAACAATAGCCATGTTTGTTGTTTACATTCATGATGATAATGTACGGTGTTTTCTTACGTATATGTGAATGAGACATGAGCATACATGTCAACCTTTGGTCAATCAAACCTGTATAACCAACCTCCAAAATCCGTATTTCCCTTATAAAATCCGTATAAGATGCAAATTAAAATAATTTACCTAAAATTTGAATGATAATTAACAATGATATATCCAAGTTACTTTTTATTCAATATTAATAACAATAAACCTTCAGAATGAATACAAAGTATTTTTCCAGTCTCACCTGTGAAAGGTAATCCCATGTGATCTCGTTTGGACGGTAAACCTGTTGGTACAGTTAAACGCAGCACATGAATGAGGCATCTTTATTCTCGGCTACTGTCTAGACGCTATACCAGAGATGGCTGAAGAATCTCCACTTTGCCACATCCAATATGGATGACGTATGATTCTACGCAGAAGGCGGCGTCTATGTTTATATGTCTATGACTTCACGGTTGGCGGGATTCTCGCAATGCGGTGTGCGCATGATCAAAAGTGGAACGAAGTCTCGCTACCACAAGATAACGCGCGATTTCATAAGACTCTTTACTGGCTGTCTGTGCTGTACAGTACGTTTATCATCGTGGGAACTGATTATAGCTCTAAATAAATATTGAAGTTTTTTTAAAGAATCCGTATAACTTTATTTATACGCCCGTATACTACGTTTATTGAATCAAATCCATATAAAATACGGACATTCCGTATAGGTTGACATGTATGCATGAGGTTGTTGAATATGACAACGACATGCTACGCTACGCCCCCCAGTACTCGTCCTCAAGCAGTATTCAGGCAATGCGCATTCATCATGTGTTGTGTTTTGGAGGAGTGGCTTTAGACAGGAGGGATTGGGATTTTTCGCTTGGATATTTTCAAAATTTAGCTTACTCTTACCTGTTGCTCCGAAATAACCTAACCTTTAATGTCTTATTATTTTTGAATGACACAGGATATTAGGCATTTAGCGCATTTAACTATTTCCATACCAGTACCTCCACGCATTCTGGTTTTGTGCCTCGGCTGAGCTTGCAGGCTTTGAGAAACGTCGCTTAACTGAACCTCCCACTTAATAATGTCACAGATCAATGAGACCTTAATGGTTGATCATTAATTTGGCTACCGCATCATCAGTCACTCCTGCTTTTATTCATGATTATTTCAGTAGTTTGGCCTTTATGTGACCAGTGGTTATTGGCACGGCTGGGTCTCTCTGAAATGACCCATGCATTGAGGAAGTGGGTGTTTTAAAGCACTCTCTTTTATTCGCTTGAAATGTTTGCTTTATTAAGTTCATTGATCTGATTATGATGATGGACCCAAGTTAATTATGTGTTTATATATATATATATATATATATATATATATATATATATATATATATATATATATATTATTGTGTGTGTGTGTGAGAGAGAGAGAGAGAGACAGGAAGAGAAAGAGACAGGCAGAGAATGTGTACCTATAGTAAGGGCAAGCAGCCGGATGGGGTCCATAAATTTGATGAAGTGGGTGTTGTTAAGATTGCGAAACTGCATTCAGATTTCTTAACTAGAAATATTTGCTTCATTAGGTTTATTAAGGTTGATTATGGGCGTATTTTGCTGTGTACGAAGGGAAAAAAAGAGAAACAGAAAGGTCCGAGGGTGTCTAATGGCTGCTCTCATACCGTAGCTCTGTGTAAGATGCTTTGCAGATGTTTTGTTTCTGTAGAATCTGGGTTATAAAAAGCATAGTGAAACAGAAGTCTGATTGTTTGTTTCTTGTGCATTAAGATGATATCAGGATCAAACCACAGAATGCCTCCAACAACATCATTTACATGACATTTAGCAGACGCGCTTATCCAGAGCGACATACAGCATACCCAGAGCAGCCTGGGGAGCAGTTGGGGGTTAGGTGCCTTGCTCAAAGGCACTTCAGCCATTCCTGCTGTTCCAGGGAATCGAACCAGTGATCAGTTAGTCCTAAAGCTGCTTCTCTAACCATTAGACCATGGCTTCCCCCAATTACACTTTATTGTATCTGGATTTTATTCTGTTCGTAGATTATAACCAGATGCACTTACTACTCGTGTGGGTGGTTTTCCCATAACTTCCTATGATGTTATTCACATCCCGCTTTATGCAAAAAGCCACATCAATATGTGTTGTTAAAAATTTCAGCATGCACCACTTACCCATGCGGCACGGTGGTGTAGTGGTTAGCGCTGTCGCCTCACAGCAAGAAGGTCCGGGTTCGAGCCCCGTCGCCGGCGAGGGCCTTTCTGTGCGGAGTTTGCATGTTGTCCGCGTGGGTTTCCTCCGGGTGCTCCGGTTTCCCCCACAGTCCAAAGACATGCAGGTTAGGTTAACTGGTGACTCTAAATTGACCATAGGTGTGAATGGTTGTTTGTCTCTATGTGTCAGCCCTGTGATGACCTGGCGACTTGTCCAGGGTGTACCCCACCTTTCGCCCGCAAGGCAAGTTTATTTATATAGCACATTTCATACACAATGGCAGTTCAATGTGCTTTACAGAAGCAAAAACAGTAAACAATAGAGAAATAAAATTACATAAAATAATTTTATTTTTATTCTAAAACAATTAATTAAAAGAATTAAAAGAAAATAATAAGAATTAAACAATAGTAGAAATAAAATAATAAAATGCCAAAAAGAAAAAAAGGAGAAAAAGAAACCAGCGGAATAAAATAGAATAAAATTAAAGTAAATTTAAAACATGCAGAGAAAGTAAAGATTATAAAAAATGTAAAAATATTAATTATTGAACAGAAAGCATCTGAAAACAGCTTGGTCTTTAACCTAGATTTGAAGCTGCCAACAGCAGGAGCATTTTTAATGTCCTCTGGCAGTTGGTTCCATAGATGTACTGCATAGTAGCTAAAAGCTGCTTCACCACACTTTGTTTTAACAACTGGTTTTAATAGTAAATTTTTCTGTTGCGATCTGGTAGATCTGATTGAGTTAGGCCGCTGCAACATATCAGAGAGGTAATTGGGCCCTGTACCATTTAGAGATTTGTATACCAGCAGCAATACTTTAAAGTCAATTCTGTAGCTTACTGGAAGCCAGTGAAGGGACCTTAGAATTGGAGTAATGTGCTCTGTTCTTTTTGTTCATGTGAGAACCCTCGCCGCTGCATTTTGAACCAGCTGAAGTCGTTTGATGGTCTTTTTTGGCAAGCCTGTGAAAAGGCCATTGCAGTAATCAACCCTACTAGAGATGAAGGCATGTATTAGTTTTTCCAGATCATTTTTTGACATAAGTTCTCTTAGTTTGGAAATGTTTTTTAGGTGATAAAATGCCGTTTTAGTGATTGCTTTCATGTGACTGTCAAAGTTTAGCTCGCTGTCAATGAAAACACCAAGATTTTTAACCATTTCTTTAGTTTTAATCCCTTTTGTGTCAAGAATAGTGGTAATCCTGAGTCTTTCGTCTTTTTTTCCCAAATAGAATTACTTCTGTTTTATCTGTGTTCAGCTGAAGAAAATTTTGTGACATCCAGCTATTGATTTGATCGATACACTGGTAGAGACATTCAAGGGGGGCATAGTCATTAGGTGATAGAGCAAAATAAATTTGGGTATCATCTGCATAGCAGTGATACAAAATTGAATTTTTATTGATAATTTGCCCAAGTGGGAGCATATAAAGGTTGAAAAGTAATGGTCCAAGAATCGACCCCTGGGGGACACCACAGGTCAAGGGCATTGACGTTGAGGAACAATTTCCCAGGGTAACAAAGAAGCTTCTATCTTTTAAGTATGATTTTAACCAATTGATAACTTTACCAGTCAATCCAACCCAGTGTTCAAGTCGATATAGCAGTATGTTGTGATCAACAGTATCAAAAGCTGCACTGAGGTCCAGTAATACCAGGACCGATGTTTTGCCTGCATCAGTATTAAGACGTATGTCATTTATAACTTTAATCAGCACTGTTTCAGTGCTATGATTGGCACGAAATCCTGACTGAAAATTATCAAAACGGCTGTTTGATATCAAGAAGATATGTGTCTTGGAGAAACATAAATTTATGTGTCTTGGAGAAACATAAATCCATTTGCATGGATTTATGCTGATTTATCGTAGTCATTTATCGGATTTATCGTAGTCAGCTGGGATAGGCTCCAGCTTGCCTGCGACCCTGTAGAACAGGATAAAGCGGCTAGAGATAATGAGATGAGATGAGACCACTTACCCAAATTATCTCCTTGTGTCTGGTTGTTTCATGCACCCTGGATTTGGGTGATGATATCTGGATTTATTCTATCCACATTCACTGGATATGAGCAATCGCACGCTCTGATTGGTTACTCTCCGACTAGGCTATCAGCTCCTGTACCGCGAGTAGAGAAAAACAAAATGGCGGAGTGTCTTGCTGAACCCACCGAGGACGAAATAAAAACTCTACTCGAAAACAAAACGCCAAAAAATACAAAAAAGCAACAAAATATGGAATAAAAGTATTTGATGGTAAGAATGTATCTTTTTTTATTTTTCAAGAATTATCGCATTTTTTATAAATTGCTCCTGTCATTTTGCCGGTTTGTTTACCGTACATCTCATCTCATTATCTCTAGCCGCTTTATCCTTCTACAGGGTCGCAGGCAAGCTGGAGCCTATCCCAGCTGACTACGGGCGAGAGGCGGGGTACACCCTGGACAAGTCGCCAGGTCATCACAGGGCTGACACATAGACACAGACAACAATTCACACTCACGGTCAATTTAGAGTCACCAGTTAACCTAACCTGCATGTCTTTGGACTGTGGGGGAAACCGGAGCACCTGGAGGAAACCCACACGGACACGGGGAGAACATGCAAACTCCACACAGAAAGGCCCTCGCCGGCCCTGGGGCTTGAACCCAGGACCTTCTTGCTGTGAGGCGACAGCCCTAACCACTACACCACCGTGCCACCCTTGTTTACCGTACATTCTAAGCGGAAATGATTTTGTTGGACGCTTTGTATAAAGTTTTTATTTGTTAAATTTGCTCAAAATAAAAATGCTCTGTTTCTCAAAATCCAGTGGATGTGGATAGAATAAAACATTTATTCCACTCACTCTCGTTATACATGGCTTATAGCCGACTTGGTGCTACGCGCCTCATCGGCTATCAGCTCATGTACGAGTCAGTTTTGTGGAATAACTGTTCAATGGATATGTACAAAAAAAAAAATCCATATCCATGCAAATGGATTTATGTTTCTCCAAGACACATTTGACAACCAGAAAACCTACGAATCCATTACATTATTCCGTATGCATATTGAAAGTTTAGGAAATTGTGGGGGAAGCCATGGACTAATGGTTAGAGAAGCAGTGTTGGGGCCAAAAGGTTGCCGGTTTAATTCCTTGGACCAGCAAGAATGGTTGACTTGCCCTTGAGCAAGGCACGTAACCCCCCCCCACTGCTCTGGGTATGTTGTACGTCGCTCTGGATAAGAGCGTCTGCTAAATGCCTGTAATGTAATGCAATCATTTTCAAACGGGAACAAAAACATCATTCTTGACATGGCAGGAAGTGGGTGGTCGAATGTACGGAGCAGATTTGCACGATGATGTGATTCCTCAGTACAGTCAAGCATGCCTGAAATGCATGTTGTGTGTAAAAATCTTAAAAATACAATCCACGTCCAAGATGCATCAAAGAACCAAATAGTGTATAAACAGGATCTGAGATGCCCGATAAATGCATTTCTTTCCTGAAGCTATGTTTGAGAGCAAAATCTGCTCTAATCATAACTCAGGTGGTTCATAACTTTCATACCGCCTGATGATGATGATGGACGATATGTAAGGAATAATACATGCTGTTAGAGTAAAAATAATCAAAGCTGAGCTATTGTTCCCATCCCAAAGAAACAAATAGCTTCTTGTCAAGTTGAGCGGCTTTTTGAATTGCGAATTCGAATGCAGCACCCGTTTATTTGGAGACAATTTACGTGTGAAGATGCGTGTTATGAACTCGTACATCTTAGTTCAGGTACAAATCTTCTTCTGCTGCTCCTGTGGAAAGCAGAAATGTTCTAGCTAGTCACTGTGGCATGCGACGATACACAATTCTACTGAGCTTAATCCCAATTCTCGGTGTAATATGAAAATAATAGAGTAGAGAAACACACTGCAGTTGCTGTATTATTATCAACTTACCCATGACCAGCTGCCTTCTCCATTTCCCAGGCTTATTGTGCTTCCTCACACTATAATATATTAATGAGACACTGCATCACTCTGGGAATTAAATGGTTCTGTTTCACTACGTGCCAATATGCAATAATGTGAATACATTAGTTTGAAAAACGAGTCAACTTTCTTAAGGCTTTTCGGAAAATTAAAAATGCACACCGAGTTGTGAACAGATAGTTGACGCATTATACTAATTTCATAGAGTTTCATAAGCTCGCCACTTCGTCATTTATCATCGTTTTACACGTTCGTCTATACTGATCACGCAAAAGAAATCCGCAGCACTGAGAAAGTTACAAATTTCGGGTGGAAGCCAGAGCCTGTGGTCTACTGCTCCTTACAAGGACCACTAATAATTGGCAGAATGTTCATCATTAACTGGACATTAAAGCTAGACGGCCTTTCGATTTAAAAAAATCTGTGAAATTTAATTCCTTCTGAAATTTGGTTATTGTGATATGGGTTTATTTCTGTAATATCTCACAAAATATCAGGCCATTCTGTGGCTGGGAAGTGATTTATTTTGAGGGGATTAAAGCAAATAATGTGCATGAAAACGCTCACTTCGCACAGTCAAGCTGACAGAAGAAGTCCGTGTGTGTGTGTGTATGCATGCGCAGGTTTACCTTTGACCGTGCACTGACAGTTACATCGTTCTGTCGCTAAACGAACATCTGATCACACCGAGGTGCTCGCTGAGCGCCAATATTTATTAGTTTGCTCCGGCGTTTCCTTTCCTTCATATATAACATAACGTCTTTTCTTCTCGCTTTCCGTTACTGTAGTCGGTCTTTCACATTTCATTCGCACACTCATGTCCTCCATTTTCCTCTCCTGCTTCAAATTTGTATCCCACAATGCTTTGCGTGAACGAGGAAAGCCCACCACGTCATGCATGACGTAGTATCTTGAATTGGGTCGTGGTGAAGCAGGCAAAAATGGCGGCGAATTTAGGGCCACGTGGCCGTAAATTCATTAATTGTTCTATTTTAAAAAACTAATAAAATTGGAAGTCTGTGATTCGAATTCAGTAGCTTTCGGTCCACTAAACAAAAATAATTAAGTGTCAGGGAAAATTCTTCTTCTGACCTACACTTGAAAAATCTGAAAGGCAGTCTAGCTTTAATAAGGAGACATGATCAAAAGTGCTATTCTTTTTTGCACACAGTAGTTGCCTGGAGTTCAGACGGTGTCTCTGGGAAGCTATATAGAGAAGCCCGGTTATGTGTAAGTCTAATATAGATATCTATGGTATCATGCTGCTCTGCACCATCCCTCCTATTGGTAGTCCAAGAAACAGTTTCACTGCTTTCACTTTGTTTAGCCCTTCTCAAATCCTTTTGTGCAGGTTATATATCTCGGCATTGTAACTCGACGTGGTATGAAATGTAAGCATTCGTTCAGCTCTTTCAAGTGCTCTCTAGCTGTCTCACTACTTTCCGCCAGTGTGATCTAAACCTCATTTACCAAGCAAAGGTGACCATGGCATCATCCTCAACAAGTCCATTCTTATTTTGAAAAAGCATTGCTTGAATCACTATTATTTCCCAGAGTTGTCTAATGCTAACTCTACACTAGAAGACTTTGAAAAGACTCTGAAAGACTTTTAAAAGTTTAACACGCTCTCACATCCATTGAAAGACAATGTGTCATTAGGCACGGAGTTATCCCGGTCTTACACCAAAAGACTTTTCAAGCGATTATCAGTGATTTTGCAAAGATGGGGGATCATGGAGAAGCCATGGCCTAGAGGTTAGAGAACCAGCTTGGGGACCAAAAGCAAGGCATCTAACCCCCAACTGCTCCCTGGGCTGCTCTGGCTATGTTGTATGTTGATAAGAGTGTCTGCTAAATGCCATTAAAGCTAGACTGCCTTTCTATTTCATAAAATCACTGAAATTTAGTTCCCGCTGAAATTTGGTCATTGTGATATATGTTTATTTCTGTAATATCTCACAAAATATCAGGCCATTCTATAGCTGGGAAGTTATTTAATTTGAGGGGATTCCCAAGCAAATAATGTGCATGAAATTGCTCACTTTGTGCAGTCAGGCAGACAGAGGAAGTCTGTGTGTGCCTTGGTTTACCTTTGACCGTGCACTGACAGTTCCATCATTCTGTCGCTAAACAAACAGCTGATCACACCGAGGTGCTCGCTGACCCCTGATATTTATTAGCTTGGTCCTGCGTTTCCTTTCCTTCGTATATAACATAACATCTTTTTTTTCTTGCTTTCTGTTACTGTAGTCAGTCTTTCATGTTTCATTCACACACTCGCGTCCTTCATTTTCCTCTCCTGCTTCAAATTTGTATCCTACAATGCCTTGCGTGAACGGGGAAAGCCCACCATGTCATGCATGACGTAGTATCTTGAATTGGGTCGTGGTGAAGCAGGCAAAAATGGCGGCGAATTTAGGGCCACGTGGCCGTAAATTCATTAATTGTTCTATTTTAAAAAACTAATAAAGTTGGAAGTCTGTGATTCGAATTCAGTAGCTTTCGGTCCACTAAACAAAAATAATTAAGTGTCAGGGAAAATTCTTCTTCTGACCTACACTTGAAAAATCTGAAAGGCAGTCTAGCTTTAATAAGGAGACATGATCAAAAGTGCTATTCTTTTTTGCACACAGTAGTTGCCTGGAGTTCAGATGGTGTCTCTGGGAAGCTATATAGAGAAGCCCGGTTATGTGTAAGTCTAATATAGATATCTATGGTATCATGCTGCTCTGCACCATCCCTCCTATTGGTAGTCCAAGAAACAGTTTCACTGCTTTCACTTTGTTTAGCCCTTCTCAAATCCTTTTGTGCAGGTTATATATCTCGGCATTGTAACTTGACGTGGTATGAAATGTAAGCATTCGTTCAGCTCTTTCAAGTGCTCTCTAGCTGTCTCACTACTTTCCGCCAGTGTGATCTAAACCTCATTTACCAAGCAAAGGTGACCATGGCATCATCCTCAACAAGTCCGTTCTTATTTTGAAAAAGCATTGCTTGAATCACTATTATTTCCCAGAGTTGTCTAATGCTAACTCTACACTTGAAGACTTTGAAAAGACTCTGAAAGACTTTTAAAAGTTTAACACGCTCTCACATCCATTGAAAGACAATGTGTCATTAGGCACGGAGTTATCCCGGTCTTACACCAAAAGACTTTTCAAGCGATTATCAGTGATTTTGCAAAGATGGGGGATCATGGAGAAGCCATGGCCTAGAGGTTAGAGAACCAGCTTGGGGACCAAAAGCAAGGCATCTAACCCCCAACTGCTCCCTGGGCTGCTCTGGCTATGTTGTATGTTGATAAGAGTGTCTGCTAAATGCCATTAAAGCTAGACTGCCTTTCTATTTCATAAAATCGCTGAAATTTAGTTCCCGCTGAAATTTGGTCATTGTGATACATGTTTATTTCTGTAATATCTCACAAAATATCAGGTCATTCTATAGCTGGGAAGTTATTTAATTTGAGGGGATTCCCAAGCAAATAATGTGCATGAAATTGCTCACTTTGTGCAGTCAGGCAGACAGAGGAAGTCTGTGTGTGCCTTGGTTTACCTTTGACCGTGCACTGACAGTTCCATCATTCTGTCGCTAAACAAACAGCTGATCACACCGAGGTGCTCGCTGACCCCTGATATTTATTAGCTTGGTCCTGCGTTTCCTTTCCTTTGTATATAACATAACATCTTTTTTTTTCTTGCTTTCTGTTACTGTAGTCAGTCTTTCATGTTTCATTCACACACTCGCGTCCTCCATTTTCCTCTCCTGCTTCAAATTTGTATCCTACAATGCCTTGCGTGAACGGGGAAAGCCCACCATGTCATGCATGACGTAGTATCTTGAATTGGGTCGTGGTGAAGCAGGCAAAAATGGCGGCAAATTTAGGGCCACGTGGCCGTAAATTCATTAATTGTTCTATTTAAAAAAACTAATAAAGTTGGAAGTCTGTGATTCGAATTCAGTAGCTTTCGGTCCACTAAACAAAAATAATTAAGTGTCAGGGAAAATTCTTCTTCTGACCTACACTTGAAAAATCTGAAAGGCAGTCTAGCTTTAATGTCTTCTTCTTCCAGAATATTTGATTTGGCATAGGTTTTTACACCGGATGCCCTTCCTGACACAACCCTCCCCAATCTATCCAGGTTTGGGACCAGCACTAAGTTTGGACTATCTTGTGCAACCCCAGTGGCTGGGTGTTTTACTGAATCTGCATGTCTCTGGACTGTGGGGGAAACCGGAGCACTCGGAGGAAACCCACGCAGATATTAGGAGAACATGCAAACTCCAGATAGAAAGGCCCCCGTCGTCTGTGGGGTTCAAACCCGGAACTGTCTTGCTGTGAGGCGACAGTGCACTGTCACCACTGCACCACCGTGTCGTCCACTAAATGCCATTAATGTAATGTAATCTTGCAGGGTCACTATTTGCATGAGCCAAGACTACAGATAATATGGAACACGGTTGTTTCTATCGGAATGTCAAAACAAGAAAAAGATTGACTTCAGACAGCTATCCTGGCCACCTTATACCAAATGATTGAGATCACCGAAGCATGACAGATTTTAGTCCAACATTGGAAATTTGTCTGCGACAGTGAATTCGCTTGAAAAGTCGCTAGGTTTAAGGCCGACATAAAGTGATATCTTCTCATATCTTATTTATATGCATCAGTGCATCAGCGTCAGGGTTTAAGATTTGCTAACATGCCCTGAGGCAAGACTGGCCTTTCATTGTTTGCCACTGATGTCCCGTGCACCGTCGGTCTGGCTTCAAGAGAAAAGAGAATCGGGGCTAATTAGCAGTCATTAGCAGTGCAGGCATCCTGGGCTGCGCCAAACACAAGTAAGACTGAGATGCCCTCTTTGTCGTGGTCATTTTGATTATATTCCACATAGCAGCGCTGCTGATGGAAAATGGCAATCTAATTGAGTCGAAGTGGAGAGGCTGAGAGAGTATGAAGGATAGAGGAGGAATTGAGTCAGTGTATAACAAGGAAAACAAAGTGGCAGATTCAGTTGGAGTTCTTTATCTGAAGGAATTTTGGTTGAGTGGAAAATTGGAGATTGCCAAGCTAGTTATTGGTTGCTGAATAATTTCTATGTTTAATCCAACCCATACCGTAGTACTACCTACAACCTTTGGTGTGTATCAAGGCCTTCAAATATTAGTGTCTTTTCTCAAGTCAACTGCAAACTTGTCGCACATTTTGTGTAACAATCTCTCATGCTGCTCTGAGTTATCAGTAAAAAAAAAAGAGCAGCCATCTTTTTTCACTCCATTAAAGCTAGACTGCCTTTCAGATTTTTCAAGCGTAGTTCATAATATATAGATTTAGGCACTGCCTAAAAGTGGAGCTCCCATCTGTTTCTGGGTTGTAGAATTTTCTTACATCATAGTCAGTCTCTTTTGTTTGATTTCTTTACTGGCTAGCACTGGCCACTAGGCGGTGTGTATGACTGGTAATTACTAACACTGACCACTAGGCGGTGTGTATGGCTGGTAATTACTAACACTGACCACTAGGCGGCGTGCATGACTGGTAATTACTAACACTGACCACTAGGCGGTGTGTATGACTGGTAATTACTAGCACTGACATGTCTGTGAAGATTCTCAGTCATCCAGGTCATAGTAAACTGTGGGGGGGTAAAAGAGAGCAACTGGACTTGCTTGAAGATTCTTGAAGACGTTTCACCTCTCATCCGAAAGGCTTCTTCAGTTCTGTCTGACTGGTAGGGAGTATCAGATATTTATCCTCTCATGGATGAAAAGCTCATCTAAAGACCTGTCCACACGGCAACGGATTCAGGTGACTCCGATACAATTGCTTATCGTTTAGGCCTGGCGTCCACACGGCACCGGTGTTTTGGGTGCCCAAAACGCAATCTTTTTGAGAACGGGTTCCAGAGTGGAAAGATCTGGCAACGTTGCCATTGTGAAGTCGTCTGGATGAGTAGAACGGATTTGTTTACAATGACATCACAACCACATGACTGAGTGCTTCACGCCGGGTAGAAGTGTAACGAACTCGATGCGAGTTGTCAACAAATCCTATAACTTGGTTCATGAAACGCACTTACAAAATATTTTCACTGTGAATATTTATTGTGTAATGGTGCAAAGTGAGAGAGAGAGAGACTCTGCCCTTAGGGCAGAGTCAATCCCGCCAGCAAAAATAGGGAAAAAAAGGAGCGATCTCACCTCTTCAGATGTTGGTTTAAGTCCTACAATACATTCCTCTAAAAGGGCGTAGAAGAACAAATTAATCCATCAACATGTAGCATTCAATTTATTCCGGACCATTAAAGACGCCGCCTTCCGCATAGAATCATACATCATCCTCGCCGCCATATTGGATAGGTCAAAGCGGAGAATAAAGATTAGCTGCGTTTAACTGTACCAACAGGTTTGCCGTCCAAACGAGATCACATGGGATTACCTTTCACAGGTGAGACTGGAAAAATACTTTTCATTGTATTTGGTCATTATAATGTAATTTTACAAACAGATTTTCCTGACTTTGTGGCTAATATGAAGTCTCGCGCATAATAGTTTATGCGCATATGTCCTTACTTCTTCTATTGTTCTGGTGTCTCCGAAGGGACCGTCTTACAGCGGCCCTAGAGGTGTGGCATGTGTATTGCATCGTTTTCAGCAAGCGTCGCGTTGCCATATGGACCTGATATTTTACTGATCGTTGCCCATTTGGACGCGATATATTTTTAAATAACATCTCGTTGCCGTTGTCGTGTGGATGTAGCCTAAGGTGTCATTGAGTCATCCTGTTGGTGTGGGTCACTGGGGGCTGGTTGTGAACGGCCTCGAGAGTCGTTAGGATGATCAATGGATTGCCCGTTAGGGTGATCAATGGAATGCTGATTCTCTCTGCCCTCCTGTGAGTCACTGAAAACAGCTGGGTTTTGGTGTGCATTCAGTTGTCTGGGAAGTGTGCCAAGGACTGCATTGTAGGTGGCTGATAAATGATGTCTTAGGCTACATCCACACGACAACGGCAACGAGATGTTATTTAAAAATATATCGCGTCCAAATGGGCAACAATCAGTAAAATATCAGGTCCATATGGCAACGCAACGCTTGCTGAAAACGATGCAATACACATGCCACACCTCTAGGGGCGCTGTAAGACGGTCCCTTCGGAGACACCAGAACAATAGAAGAAGTAAGGACGCATGCGCATAAACTATTATGCGCGAGACTTCATATTAGCCACAAAGTCAGGAAAATCTGTTTGTAAAATTACATTATAATGACCAAATACAATGAAAAGTATTTTTCCAGTCTCACCTGTGAAAGGTAATCCCATGTGATCTTGTTTGGACGGCAAACCTGTTGGTACAGTTAAACGCAGCTAATCTTTATTCTCCGCTTTGACCTCTCCAAAATGGCGGTGAGGATGACGTATGATTCTACGCGGAAGGCGGTGTCTTTAATGGTCCGGAATAAATTGAATGATACATGTTGATGGATTAATTTGTTGTTTCTCACCTGTGAAAGGTAATCCCATATGATCTCGTTTGGACGGTAAACCTGTTGGTACAGTTAAACGCAGCACATGAATCTTTAATCTCCGCTTTGACCTATCCAATATGGGGATGAGGATGACGTATGATTCTACGCGGAAGGCGGCGTCTTTAATGGTCCGGAATAAATTGAATGATACACGTTGATGGATTAATTTCTTCTACACCCTTTTTGAGGAATGTATTGTAGGACTTAAACCCACATCTGAAGAGGTGAGATCGCTCCTTTTTTTTTCCCTATTTTTCCTGGCGGGATTGACTCTGCCCTAAGGGCAGAGTCTCTCTCTCTCTCTCTCTCTCTCTCTCTCACTTTGCACCATTACACAATAAATATTCACAGTGAAAATATTTTGTAAGTGCGTTTTATGAACCAAGTTATAGGATTTGTTGACAACTCGCATCGAGTTCGTTACACTTCTACCCGGCGTGAAGCACTCACAGTCATGTGGTTGTGATGTCATCATAAACAAATCCGTTCTACTCATCCAGATGACTTCACAACGGCAACGTTGCCAGATCTTTCCACTCTGGAACCCGTTCTCAAAAAGATTGCATTTTGGGCACCCAAAACGCCGGTGCCGTGTGGACGCCAGGCCTAAACAATAAGCAATTGTATCGGAGTCACCTGAATCCGTTGCCGTGTGGACAGGGCCTTAGACCCCCACCTCTGTTCAGTGATGGCCGTTCCAGGTTGACAAAAATGGCTTCTTTAACTCCTCGCTCATACCAATGATCCTCTCTGGCTAAAATGTGTACGTTGCAATCCTGAATTGAGTGTCCTTTGTTGTTAAGATGAAGGTAGACAGCAGAGTCCTGGCCTGAGGAACTGGCTCTCCTGTGTTGAGGCATGCGCCTGTGAGGCGGTTGCTTTGTTTCACCAATATATGAGTCTGTGCATTCCTCACTGCACTGAATTGCATACACTACGTTGTCCTGTTTGTGTCTGGGTATTCTGTCCTTAGGGTGGACCAGTTTCTGCTTCAAGGGGTTACTGGGTCTGAAATGTACCGGAATGTTGTGTTTGTAGAAGATCCTCCTGAGTTTCTCAGATAGACCAGAAATGTAGGGAATGACAGTGTTCTTGCGTTTGTTCCTGTTATCCTCCTTGTCCGTTCTGTTCCTTTTTCTGCTCTTGAGGAAGGACCAGTTGGGATACCCGCAGTTCTGAAGTGCTTTCTTGATGTGATTCTGCTCCTTCTCTTTTCCCTCTATCGTTGTAGGGATGTTCTGAGCCCTGTGTTGCAAGGTCCTAATGACCCCCAATTTGTGTTCCAGTGGGTGGTGAGAGTCAAAGAGTAGGTACTGGTCTGTGTGTGTGGGTTTCTGGTAGACCTCGATACTAAGGCTTCTGTCTTGTCTAATGTGTACATCACAATCCAAGAAGGCTAGATTATTCCCACTGATGTCCTCCCGAGTGAAGTTGATGTTAATATCCACTGCATTGATGTGCTTAGAGAAGGCTTCCACCTCATGGGTTTTGATTTTAACCCAGGTGTCATCCACATATCTGAACCAGTGGCTGGGAGCAACTCCTGAAAAAGTGGTCAAAGCTTTATGTTCTACTTCCTCCATGTAAAGATTGGCCACAATAGGGGATACCGGTGAGCCCATGGCGCATCCATGTTTCTGTCTGTAGAAACTTTCATTAAACTGGAAATAAGTGGTAGTCAGGCAGAGGTCAAGCAGGGTGCAAATCTGGTCCGTGGTGAGGTTCGTTCTATCCAATAAGGTGCTGTCTCCAAGGAGTCGTTTTCTAACAGATTCAACAGCTTCTGTGGTGGGAATGCAGGTGAACAGAGAAGTGACGTCGTAGGAAACCATGGTTTCATCTGAGTCTAGTTTGAGGTCTGCAACTTTAGTAGCAAAATCTTGGGAGTTTTTGACGTGATGTGGCGTATTCCCAATGAGAGGAGCCAGGATGGTGGCTAGGTGTTTGGCAATGTTGTAAGTAACAGAGTTTATACTGCTGATGATAGGTCTGAGTGGAGCTCCTTCCTTGTGAATCTTGGGGAGTCCGTATATGAGAGGAACGGCTTCCCCAGGGTACAATCTGTAGTACAGAGCTTTACTACACACCGATCATAGTCAGTCTCTTTTGTTTGATTTCTTTACTGGCTAGCACTGGCCACTAGGCAGTGTGTATGACTGGTAATTACTAACACTGACCACTAGGCGGTGTGTATGACTGGTAATTACTAACACTGACCACTAGGTGGCGTGCATGACTGGTAATTACTAACACTGACCACTAGGTGGTGTGTCTCATCTCATCTCATTATCTCTAGCCGCTTTATCCTGTTCTACAGGGTCGCAGGCAAGCTGGAGCCTATCCCAGCTGACTACGGGCAAAAGGCGGGGTACACCCTGGACAAGTCGCCAGGTCATCACAGGGCTGACACATAGACACAGACAACCATTCACACTCACATTCACACCTACGGTCAATTTAGAGTCACCAGTTAACCGAACCTGCATGTCTTTGGACTGTGGGGGAAACCGGAGCACCTGGAGGAAACCCACGCGGACACGGGGAGAACATGCAAACTCCGCACAGAAAGGCCCTCACCGGCCACAGGGCTCGAACCCAGACCTTCTTGCTGTGAGGCGACAGCACTTACCACTATACCACCATGCCGCCCTATTTCTATAATATCTCCAAAAAAAAAATCAGGCCATTCTGTGGCTGGGAAGTTTATTTAATTTGAGGGGATTCCCTCGCAAATAACGTGCATGAAATCTCTCGCTTCACACAGTGAAGCAGACAGAGGAAGTCCATGTGCGCATGCGCAGGTTTACCTTTGACTGTGCACTGACAGTTCCATCATTTTGTCTTTAAATGAACAGCTGATCACACCGAGGTGCTCGCTGACCGCCGATATTTATTAGTTTGGTCCTGCGTTTCCTTTCCTTCGTATAAAACATAACGTCTTTTCTTCTCGCTTTCTGTTAGTGTAGTCGGTCTTTCACGTTTCATTCGCACACTCACATCCTCCATTTTTCTCTCCTGTTTCAAATTTGTCCCCCACAATGCCTTGCGCAAACAGGGAAGCCCACCACGTCATGCATGATGTAGTATCTTGAATTGTGTCATGGTGAAGCAGGCAAAAATAGCGGAGAATTTAGGGCCACGTGGCCTGAAATTCATTAATTGTTCTATAAAAAAAAAACTAATAAAATTGGAAGTCTGTGATTCAAATTCAGTAGCTTTCATTCGAGTAAACAAAAATAATTGGGTGTCGGGGAAAATTCTTTTTATGACCTACACTTGAAAAATCTGAAAGGTTGTCAAGCTTTAACGGATTGCCCAGTTTAAGGACAACAGAGTTGACGATGACGAACAGAGTCAACACTTGAAATGTGTCCGCAATTATAGAATGGGCCATGTACAGTAGTTAACATTCTTCTAGCAATCCAGTTTGGTCTGACTAAGGACGGTACCAGCTTCCAAGACACACATCAACCTGGTCAAGCTTGGAGACCATCTTCAGCAGATGGTCAGTTATCTTCTAGTTTCTTTATTACTTGACAACGTTTTGATATCTGCGAATTGCCTGAATTTTATTTTGTGAAAAAAAATATCTTTGTATGTATACTGCATTAATAGCAGTAATTCAAAAAGAGTTTCCTTTCTACCAGATGGTCAACCAGATAATCAAGCTCGGCCTATTGTTTGGTGGCTGGTCAGATTTTCAAGTAGGGTAGATTCGTGTGAGTCAGATTTCTCTTGGCAGGCAAATCTAAATCTCAGTCTGTGCTCAGCAGTAGGAGTTCCCTTTGAGAATACCATATAGCAGCAAGGCTGTAAAACAAAAAAAAGAAAAAACTATTTAGTGAAGTATTAATGCTTGGCTAAGCATTCTTACTTGAGTTTTAATGAAACGGTTCACATGTAGTCTCTTTGTTCTTGAAGTGCCGTTCAGATCGTCACTGAGGAAGTTGAGAGCAGCTCTTTAACTCTTTTCCATAGCCAATAATGCATCATGGAGTTCAAGGCCAGTTGCCAGCGTTCTTCAGCTCTGTCCCAGAAGCTATGGTTTAAATGATCTCCACGACAATGGATATACAGGACAGCTGTCCAAGTGGTGAAGTAGTTTGTTTACTTGCAGTTGGTTGAACTCAAGGTTACTGCTCTGTTAAAGTGCATGTAATGCCTTATTGTAATTCTTTAAAATAAATATATATCATACCAACCAAAATTAATTAATAAAGCAGGCGGGGAAATAATATTAATTATTTTATCAAGCACAAAACTCTCGATAAATTGTGGCTTCCGGATCCCGGAAAAAGGCAGCCTTGCCCAACGACTAATCTCACATAATGTCACATGTGGAACCCCGGACTCTGTGCTTGTTTACTCACTGAAATTGGATAATTCTTGTTGGAATCTACAAAAATAACGATGGGAAAGCACTGCGTTGTGTTTGGACGTTCAAATCCGTATACAACAGGACATTCGGTTCACGAATTTCCGAGAAATGACCCTAATCTAAAGCGACAGTTGGTGAGGTTTGTGCAAACGAAGCGGGCAGATTTCGTGTCGCCTAGGAATAATAAATCTGATTCATCGAGTGTTAATCACCACCAGAATGACCCCATGGGAATTACTTTACTTACACCTTCAACCCCTCCTGGAGCATAAGCCGCCGACAAGAGACCTCCACTCATCTCAGTCTTGGGCTGTCCGCTCCAGGTGTATCCCATTCTTTGGGTGTCAGCTTCAAGGTCTCGGCGCCACGTGTTTCTGGGCCGTCCTCTGTTCCTCTTGCTTTGGGGATTCCAGGTGAGCGCTTGTTTGGTGATGTTGGAGGCTGGCTTGCGGAGCGTGTGGCCGATCCACCTCCAGCACCATCTCAGGATCTCCTCTTCTGCAGAAAGCTGGTTGGTTCTCTGCCAGAGGTCCTGGTTGTTTATGGTGTTCGGTCAGCGGATCTGGAGGATCCTTCGCAGACTGGTGTTGATAAAAGTCTGCACTTTTTTCATTGTTGCCACAGTTGTCCTCCAGGTTTCTGCTCCAGATAGAAGAACCGCCTTGACGACGGAGTCGAACAGCCTGATCTTCGTTTGCAGAGTCAGTTCCTTTGAGTTCCAAATGTTCTTCAACTGAAGGAATACTGCTCTTGCTTTGCCTATTCGTGCCTTCATATAAGCATCGGTTCCACCCAGCTTGTCGACGACAATGCCCAGGTAGGTAAAGGACATGGGAATTATTGGAGCAAAAAAAAAAAAAAAGAAACCCATTTATTTAATAAATGACATTTGATCTGACATTTGGACAGTTTGTCGATTCCCCTATTATCACACACACACTGCACCAGACGCAAGGTTATGAGCAACATTTACACGCTTGCGACATCCGAGCTTATCATACCTGATGCACTTTAACAGGAAGAAAAATGCTCACGTGCGTAAGAAAACATGATGAAAGGTAACCACCATGTTCTGCATATCTCTCTCTCTCTCTCTCTCTCTCTCTATTTATCCATCTCTCCATCTTGCACGTGCGACAGAGGACGACTGTCGTGAACTGGCATCTGTTTCTCGTCTTGGGGGCTCAAAAAGATAACAGTTTACTCTGGAATATCCTTGATAATCATCTGCCCCTTTTTCCGACATATAAGAATCCCAATCACTATCAGAATTCTCTCCAAAACGTGATTCCATATCAAGACTGGTCAAACCACTGCTGCGCACATGACCGAAATTGATACTTGGATTGTTATACATGTTATGTCGCGCACCTCTTCGGGATCTTCCGGACGAGTCTCGGCAGATTCTGTGAAAATCGGCTGATCTTATTGAGTTTCCATTAATTTATGGCTTTTTGGATCAACTATGGTTCGAAAACACATAGTCAATCAACATGATGATTGTTGCTTTGTACAAGGAAAAAAAGTGGGGTTTAGAGGTGCTACAGTGCTGCTTGAAAGTTTGTGAACCCTTTAGAATTTTCTATATTTCTGCATAAATATGACCTAAAACATCATCAGATTTTCACACAAGTCCTAAAAGTAGATAAAGAGAACCCAGCTAAACAAATGAGACAAAAATATTATACTTGGTCATTTATTTATTGAGGAAAATGATCCAATATTACATATCTGTGAGTGGCAAAAGTATGTGAACCTTTGCTTTCAGTATCTGGTGTGACCCCCTTGTGCAGCAATAACTGCAACTTAATTTTTCCGGTAACTGTTGATCAGTCCTGCACACCGGCTTGGAGGAATTTTAGCCCTTTCCTCTATACAGAACAGCTTCAACTCTGGGATGTTGGTGGGTTTCCTCACATGAACTGCTCGCTTCAGGTCCTTCCACAACATTTCAATTGGATTAAGGTCAAGACTTTGACTTGGCCATTCCAAAACATGAACTTTATTCTTCTTTAATCATTCTTTGGTAGAATGACTTGTGTGCTTAGGGTCGTTGTCTTGCTGCATGACCCACCTTCTCTTGAGATTCAGTTCATGGACAGATGTCCTGACATTTTCCTTTAGAATTCGTTGGTATAATTCAGAATTCATTGTTCCATCAATGATGGCAAGCTGTCCTGGCCCAGATGCAGCAAAACAGGCCCAAACCATGATACTCCCACCACCATGTTTCACAGATGGGATAAGGTTCTTATGCTGGAATGCAGTGTTTTCCTTTCTCCAAACATAACGTTTCTCATTTAAACCAAAAAGTTCTATTTTGGTCTCATCTGTCCACAAAACATTTTTCCAATAGCCTTCTGGCTTGTCCACATGATCTTTAGCAAACTGTAGATGAGCAGCAATGTTCTTTTTGGAGAGCAGTGGCTTTCTCCTTGCAACCCTGCCATGCACACCATTGTTGTTCAGTGTTCTCCTGATGGTGGACTCATGAACATTAGCTAATGTGAGAGAGGCCTTCGGTTGCTTAGAAGTTACCCTGGGGTCCTTTGTGACCTCGCCGACTATTACACGCCTTGCTCTTGGAGTGATCTTTGTTGGTTGACCACTCCTGGGGAGGGTAACAATGGTCTTGAATTTCCTCCATTTGTACACAGTCTGTCTGACTGTGGATTGGTGGAGTCCAAACTCTTTAGAGATGGTTTTGTAACCTTTTCCAGCCTGATGAGCATCAACAACACTTTTTCTGAGCTCCTCAGAAATCTCCTTTGTTCATGCCATGATACACTTCCACAAACGTGTGTTGTGAAGATCAGACTTTGATAGATCCCTGTTCTTTAAATAAAACAGGGTGCCTGCTCACACCTGATTGCCATCCCATTGATTGAAAACACCTGACTCTAATTTCACCTTCGAATTAACTGCTAATCCTAGAGGTTCACATACTTTTGCCACTCACAGATATGTAATATTGGATCATTTTCCTCAATAACAAGTAGAACATTTTCATCTCATTTCTTTACCTGGGTTCTCTTTATCTACTTTTAGGACTTGTGTGAAAATCTGATGATGTTTTAGGTCATATTTATGCAGAAATATAGAAAATTCTAAAGGGTTCACAAACTTTCAAGCACCACTGTACTGTACATACACTTTAAAGAAGCTTTTCTGGATTGTGTGAATTGTGTACATCATTGAACTGAGTGAGTGTCATTGCCAGGCCAGGTCATCAAGAGGAAGGTCAGCTGGATTATTATAACGGTTTCCAACGAGGCTATTTTAGCACTTTGCTATTTCTGTAGTATCGTATCGTGTAGTGTAGTCACGTCGGAGGGGTTTGTTCTCTTGCCACATTACAAGGGAAACCAATTTGTTGATTGCTGTAGTGGCTTTTTAATTAGTATTTTCAGGGGTTTTCTGAGGTAATTGTTATGGAATTAAAAAAATGATTGATTTAGATTTTTTTATGGCACCCCAGTTGTTTAATATTTCTAAGTAGCACAAGAAGAAATCATGGATTTGCAATGCATATAGTTCAACTATGTTTGTAATGAAGGAAGTACACTTCCCTAAAGTATAGATTTTAATATGTCAAAAAGTCAAAGTCCCTCCCGTGCCAGGACCTGGTCTTCCCAGTCAGTCTCCTGTCCCAATACAAACCAGGCCCTTAAAGAAAACATCTAGCAAATAAACAAACTGAGCTAAAAGTTGGTCTTCATGTGTGTCCTTTATAAAAATAAAAAATAACAAAAAACTGTGTTGAATTTTTGTTCGTAAAAATATAACCACTAAAGTGATAAAAATAGACGGGACTATTTTTTGTCCACGGGGCCGCCATAACTCCATCATGCGTGACGTCATTTTCCGCGAGTACAGTGGAAGTGTAAAAGTGCATGCTGTACTAGACTATAGTATAATATTATGCTCTAGTGTGACTTCTCAGTCAATTTGTTTGCATTTCTCTACAAAAATGATAGCAATGCAGTATTAGAAAAGGAATCAGAATAAAGTAGTGGCTAGTTTATTGCCTGTTTATTTTTAAAAATATTTACCTGCTTATCTTCCATCCGTTCGATGCGTGACACGGTATGCTGTCATGCTGCCGGTGTCGGTGTTTTGTGGTGAAACAAAGTCGGGATCACGTCCGGCTTCAGTTGTCGTTTCTGCCTCATGTCTTGCTTCTTCCCAGTGAATTTTTTTCATACAAGTCCTCCACAAATCCACAATCTTCTGCAAAATGCTGACTGCACAATTTGCTGCTTTTTCCAAGAGTAAAGTTTTTTCTCGCTTTACCTGATGAAGCCACTCAGCCAAACGTCTCGGATCCAGGATGGAATGATGAAAACATGCGGAATCCTACGTCACGCAGCGCCACCCTCGTTTTTGTTTCCTAATCGATCCATGTATCTGGCTAACCCACCCGGGGAGATGGCCCAACGGACTGATATTACAGCTTTTTTTTTTAAGCTAAAGTCCGCTTCATTTTTTTTCTGTCTAGAACATCTTGTACTAATTTATAATGATGACATTTCATCACGGCGGCATGGTGGTGTAGTGGTTAGCGCTGTCTCCTCACAGCAAGAAGGTCTGGGTTCGAGCCCCGTGGCCGGCGAGGGCCTTTCTGTGCGGAGTTTGCATGTTCTCCCCGTGTCCGCATGGGTTTCCTCCGGGTGCTCCGGTTTCCTCCACAGTCCAAAGACATGCAGGTTAGGTTAACTGGTGACTCTAAATTGACCGTAGGTGTGAATGTGAGTGTGAATGGTTGTCTGTGTCTATGTGTCAGCCCTGTGATGACCTGGCGACTTGTCCAGGGTGTACCCCGCCTTTCGCCCGTAGTCAGCTGGGATAGGCTCTGGCTTGCCTGCGACTCTGTAGAACAGGATAAAGCGGCTACAGATAATGAGATGAGACCAAAATTTGCTTTAAGATGCATTGGGCGGCACTAATCTCCGCTTCTATATCCCTTGGCCTCTCCCCTATTATACAGCTAGAGTTACAGTGAGGAGCTAGTTCTCGGGTAACCGCAAGAGTTTGACTCCCCACATGCATCTATATTGCAGCGTGCCTTGCCAGACAACAGTAGGTACCATTTTTACGATGGTCTTTGGTATGACCTGACCGCGAGTAAAACTCATGATCTTCTGAGCAAGAGGCGGACACGCTAACCACTAGGCCAATTCGCAGTCAGATTTAAGATGGTGTAAAGTAAAACAAACAAAAAAAATCCTTGAAAATAAAGAAAAAAGAACAGAATAACAATTTTCTTTTTCCCACGATCATCAGGAAATTCAGGTGATGCAGCTTCCCATTAAAGAAGAACCGAAGACAAATGTTTTATTATCAAAATTCTATTTATCCCATTTTATTAAATATCGGAATGCATTTTTGATCGCTGTTTTGTCACTGCTATAGCAAGTTATGAGTGTTTGAAATATGCTCTGTAATATATCAGTCCATATGTCAAAGCAACGGCCGTAAACGAGATTCGTTGAGACCTGTGCGAGACATTGTAGGACGGAACTAAAACGTACAGCGGAAATCAAAGTGACCGACATCTGCCAACGTTGTCAAAAGACGCGCACGCCCTCTTTCGAATGCTGACATAATCAAGCCGGAAGTTTTGTTTGTTTTGATAGCAATCAGGAAAGCTTGAAAAAAGTAGGCAGTAATTGTCATTTAAACTCGTTTTTGTGCAATATTTCGTTTGGAAAACAGTTTTCAAAACGGCGGCACTGACACCTGGCTGACGCTTCACGTTTCGAAGTCTCGCACAAGTCTCGTGAAGATCACGCGGATAAGCGATGCCTACCGTGGACCAAACGAACTAAATTCAATGTGGCTAAAAACCGAATAGGCCGATAAGTATAATATTTAATTGCAATTAGTTGCCAATACGAGTCACGATATAAGGTTACTAAAAGCGAAAACATCATTGAATAATACGTTAATTAAGAAATAAAGCAAGTTTAAATATGACTTCAGTTCCACTTTAAACATGTGACTTGTGGACTATTCTACATGCTACACAGTGGTGAATGTGTTCAAGTAACGGTTGAATGAATGTGAATCTAAAACAGACACGTTTTTCATTATCTATTATTATGATGCATGGAAATAGATGGGGGTGGCACGGTGGTGTAGTGGTTAGCACTGTTGCCTCACAGCAAGAAGGTTCTGGGTTTGAGCCCGGTGGTCAACGAGGGTCTTTCTGTGACTCTAAATTGACCGTAGGTGTGAATGTGAGCGTGAATGGTTGTTTGTCTCTGTGTCAGCCCTGCAATGATCTGACAACTTGTCCAGGGTGTACCCCGCCTCTCGCCCATAGTCAGCTGGGATAGGCTCCAGCTTGCCTGCGACTCTGTCCAGGATAAGTGGCTACAGATAATGGATGGAAACAGATGTTTCGTGCATGAGATGTTGATTCATATATTAATCTTTTTGAAGTATTTAAATGACTGTATTTCAAGAGTTTTACGGTATGCCATTACATGTCAAAATGTAGACATGTTGTGAAAGGCCGTTGTGAAGGACACTTAATCAATGTTTCCATTTTCTTTTACGTGCATAATTTGTAAACGTAAAATCAGTAGGACACAAATGGCACCCCGACAGAGGAAATGAATCACCCACACAGTCACACTTCGTTTATAGTTTCCTATAGTTTCACTCTATCACACTATTTTGGAGCTTTTTTAAAGGCCAGATTTGGATAGAGGGTGGTATGAGACTGCTGCGTTTCTCATTTTCTCTGCATGCATTGTGTGGCATATGTAATAAATATCGCTGCAGGGCCACTTTTCTAGGCTTATTCACTTTCTTTTGTTGAGGGCTCTGGCTTTTTGCCCTTTGAAATCTGGTGCCAAGAAGGCCCGAGATCAAATGATTGCTGAGGTTTTTGGCTCGCTCTGGCAGTAAATTTAACCATTGTAAAACAACATCTGAAAAATTGCTCTTGACCTTGAGGTTTCATATTTTAAACGTTGAGCTGCACCTTGTTTAGTGTTCATGCTATATTGTGAGCTCTTCAAAAAAAAAACACATACACACATTAAAAGTCGCTGCGAATGCCTGTGATGTGGTGTTTTTTGCCTTTTTATTGCAGCAAAATATTTGATCGGAGGACTATTTCGAAGCACCATATGCCAGAGCGGAAGTCGAGCTTGGCAAGCTCTGATGAGCAGAATGTGCCGGGTGTTGTTCGCAATCTCTTGGTGATTAAGCAAGAGAGAGAATGGGAGTGTATTGTCGAGAGACTATAATAGAAATGAAAGCGATGCAGCATGACACAGAAGTGACTATTCTGAATGTCTGCTCCATTTCAATTGATTTTACTTTTTTGTCCTGCAGTTGGACTCCGTTTCTTCGCTTGATATAGCATACAAAATGGGCAGTCATGCAGGGATTCGCAGCTGGGTCACTGTTGAAAGTCAATCGTTTTTAACACACCCAGCTCCAGCGAGCCAGCAAGGAGAGTATTCACACTAGCTTAATTGACATGTATTTATATTGATAATTGTGTATTTATATTGATAATTGTGTGTACGAGTGCATAAATGTTGTTATTATTTCGATCCTTTCTAAAAAAAAATGGGGTTTTGTTTGCAAATGGCATATCTCTGGTACTTTTGACGTCTCCGTATCCTCGAATCCTCGCACGCCGCATGTGGACGAAGGTACCACAATTTAACGTTTGAAGTTTGACTGAAGTTTCAGGACAGTGGATCAGCTTTCACAGAACGGATACATGACCTGCATGTAGATGAGACATGATGCAATGATACAACCTTTGGTTTATTTGGAGAAAGCCAACAACAGCGGTCATGATTCCAGGTGGGGTTTTACTCACAAGCAGGCAACAATAAACTTGGATAATCTATATTTCAAAAATGACAACACGCACAAGGACAAAAGCAGAAACTATGGAATCAGTGAACAAGGGTCTGAAGCTAATGAAGCTGATTTGACAATGAGACAGGAACGTGGGTTTATATGAAGACAAACGAATCGAGGTATGAACTCAGAACAGGTGCATACATTAGGTAAGAGATGAATGACAAGACAAGGGCGGAGACAGGACCAAAACATAGGCACATGGTTATGGAAACAAAATATTGTGCTGGGAAATGCGTCACATGCCGTAGGGCAGGGGTCTTCAATCCTATCCGCAAAGGGCCGGTGTAGCTGCAGGCTTTCATTACAGCCAAATTGGAGGCTCACTTGATTGTTGATTGGAGACGAGGGTGAAATGATTAAACAAGTGAAATCAGGTGTAGCTCCTGCTTGGTTGGAATGAAAGCCTGCAGCCACACTGGCCCTTTGCGGATAGGATTGAAGACCCCTGCCGTAGGGCCTCTGATTTTCCGCGATCGCGGAAAACGGACGGAAATCGCGGAAATTGGGGTCAGAAACGGAATTAGTGCTCAGAAACGGAATCTACGGAGCCCCTCTGGTGACATGGGTGAAAAAAAAATTCCGTGGCCACGAGTTAATAACACGTGGGAACGAGATCCTATTCTGTGGCCATGACTTGTTTAATGCGTGGGAACGAGATCCTATTCCGTGGCCACGACTTGCTTAATGCGTGGGAACGAGATGATTATTGGGTGGCCACGAATTAATAACGCGTGGCCACGAGATGATTCAAGTTCCAGCCTGATGGGATGATGTCCAGTTTTTGAGCTGCCGTCAATTGTGCAATAAATACAGGATTTATCCTGTATGATGAAATCTATAACTTCCCCGAGGTCAGCATATTGTCTACGTTTGAGCCCGTGCTTTTTGAGCAGCCGAATTAAGTGTCTCTTGCTCAGAATTACTCCATGTCTAACTGCAAGTGATTTAAGGATATCATTATAATTCATTCCTAGATTAAAATAAAACGAAATCAGATCAAACTTGTCCATATTTGCGGCTGAAGCTGCTGATGCCAGAAAGTCAACAGTCTCACTGATGAAATGACTAACACTTCTCGTGGCCACGCGTTATTAATTCGTGGCCGCCTAATAATCATCTCGTTCCCACGCATTAAACAAGTCGTGGCCACGGAATAGGCTCTCGTTCCCACGCATTATTAATGCATGGCCACGGAATATTTTCAAGCACAAAGGAACTCCTAATGCTGTATTATAATGGTGATCTTGAAGGCAGATTTTGAACGGTCATCCACAGCACCGTTAGGACGAATCAGGTTTGTAGTACTCGAGTCTAGGACTCGGACTGCCCTAATTTTAAGGACTCATGACTTGCATTAAACCTTGAGTCCGAATCCAGTCTCAAGTCCCCAGTGTTCAAGTCCGAGTCAAGTCCAAGTCATTAAAGAAAATTTCAAGTCGAGTCCACTATTGATCCGAGTCAAGTCCAAGAACAAGACTCCAACGGCACCATTTGACTGTGGCTGTTGCTGCCTTTATGTGAAAGTGTCTCTGCTACTGTGTTGGACTAACGTTACTGCTCGACTGCCCCATTTTAGTCAATAAACTACAGATAAAAAGCTTGTTCATCGCTCAGCAAGCCCCGCTCACTATCAACAAGGCAAATAACATGAGAGAGGGTTAACACTAGCTAGTTCATCGCTCAGCAAGCAAGCCCCGCCCACTATCAACAGAGCAATGAACATAGCGTGCCACTTCCTTCTCCGGGTGGAGTCTTGCCAAATGGCGATTGAAGGTCGAGGTCGTCCCCGTCGTCTCCTCGATAGTTCTTCTACATATGGAACACACAGCAGTGCATTTTTTTTCCCCACTGCATGAGAAGTCCATATAAGCAAAGCAGACAATCCTAGGGGCGTTCTCTCCAGGCATTTTAGCGCCATTAACGTTCGTTTGTTCCTGAACATGACGTATGAGCAGGTGAATGTGCATTCTCTTGCATGAAATTAGTATAAAAATGAATGTAGATATAAATATCTTATGCCAAATTATTATGGCATGTTACAAAAAATAAAGAATCCGAGTCCTCGTCTCCAATTTACGAGTCCAAATGCAGTTAATGCATGAGTCCGAGTCATCAGTGCTCAAGTCAAAGTCAAGTCACGAGTCCTTAAAATTAGGGCACGAGTCGGACTCGAGCCTGAATCCTGGACTCGAGTACTACAAGCCTGTTTGGTGGTGGTTATCAACCAACATGGCGGACTTCCGGTTTGGAAAATAAGCACGACGTCATGTGCACACAAAGAATTTCTGTTCAACACTTCCGCATTATACAGTAGTTTTTGCAGTGTTTCCTGTACCTGCAAACAATTTATCTACTGAATTAAGATGACTCGGTGCTTCTTTAGCAATAATTCATGTGTCAATAATTCTGTATTCAAAAAGCAGGCATCTTGTGTCACCTGTTTTGAACAGAAACCTATTAATCTTCTCAAAGCTCTTGACGTCGAACACAATTTCTCTGCTCTTGTCTGATATTTCTACCTCTTCTAACACAACATCCCAAGACAACATTCCTCACCTGTAACCAGTAGAAAATTAACCCAGGCCCGCTCTCAAGAAGAGTCTGTTTAAAGGATCTGCCACATTGATCCCCCTGATGGATTTAATGAAGTTCATTGCACATAATTCATCATGGGTCAGTACTCACATTTAATGGAGTTCTAACATCCATTAGCCCCTGGTTATGAATAGTTTTGATCAACTATGATTTTATCTCAGGAGCTTTCTGCTCTCGCTGTCTTCGGCTTGCAGTCCAAATGTGTATTTGCAAGCTTCATTCTCAGCATGAGAACAGAGGCGATTCTAGAGTCCGTTGTGGCCCCAAGCAAAAATTTCCAGAGGGCCCTTCTGACCAGTGTTCATCACCAATATGTTATAAATAATCTGACACCAACGAAAAATGTATGAAACCAAAGTTTTTAAATTCCAAATGTGAAAATACAAATGGTAAAGAACAATAAAAACAATAAAAAACAAAATAAATAAGCCCTCGGACCCCGACTCTCGGGGGGCCCCTGGGCCAGGGGGCCCCAAGCAGTTGCCTGCCTTGCCTGTTCACAAGCTGCGCATCTGCATGAGAATTACGTTCCGCTGTTGGCAGCGTCTCAGTAGAAGAGCTTAGGTCATCGTTTTCAGGCTTTGTGTTGCTTCAGGAGGCCTTACTCTTCAGTTATATCACGAAATCTTCACAAGGACCCAGCACAGGGGATTAGAAGTAGAACTTCGCCGGTCTGACTTTAAATTTGTAGTGTGTGCATGAGTGTGTGCGTATCAGGGAGAAGAGAGAGAATGAAGGAGCCAAGTTATGAGAAATGGATAAGGGGCAAAAGAGTGAAAAGGCTTGCCTTACACTCTAAAACCAATATCAAATACCCATTTCTCCACTCTGTCTCTGATATAGATCAGAAATGCATGAGAACACATAAAAGAAGCCAATTTGCCATTTGCAGATAAAATACACCAGGAATCGAGTCACACACGGCTCAACTTTGCACTACATAAGCAGGGTGATCGCACATCCTCCGTCGATCACTCATGCACTCTGAGCTGCATGCATGCATACATACACACTGTACACACCCATAAACCCATCCGACCATGTGGTGTGTGTTCATCCGTAGCCTCCTCAGGGAACACGGCCTGTCATGTCAGGCTGTCAGTGTTACTCGGAGATTAGGTGTTTGAGTCCCTGCTCATCCTGTTCTCCCTTGAGGTAGCGCTAAATAAGCTAACTGCACACGATCTTGTAAAATGTGTAAGATGTGATTTTCTTCATGCCTGCAGGCAGGAGCTCGGTGTCATTCAAATGTCAGGCTGAAGATGAATTCTGCTCGATAGCTGCTCCCAGTGCTCTTCTCTGCTGGAGAGCTGAAAGTCCGGCGCGAAACACATCGAACGTATTGATGTGAAAATATATGTGATGTGTTTCGTGAGATTGGTGTTTAATTTGCTGCTTGATACAAGGCTTGGCTGCTTGCAATTTACCATTTCAAAAAAAAAAAAGCTCAAAAGCCTTCAAAAAAAACAGAAAAAAATGAGCATTTCCACCATTTCAGGTTTAAGAAGAGTATAGAAGAGCATAATAATAATAATATTAGCAGCCGTGCAGTCAGGAACTGCTTGTTGGCAGTGGCAGTCATGAAAACGTAGCTGGATACTGGGTTTTTAGGTTAAACAAAAAAACGGTAAAAAGAAAAATTACAATTCACTTGACGAACGTCAACATGGCGGACATTTTCTCTGTTAATTTGCTGCTGTTCAAAGTGTTTCAACATGTCTGAGTGCTGTAATGCAGCTTTACAACAAAGCCGTGCTGAGTTACACAGTTGTCTTGAATTAGTTGATAAAACCTATTACACTTGTACCATTGATATAAGTAGGCATAATCAGACGCTCGCTGGCGGCGCTGTGAAAATTGTCCATGCAGACGCTCATCTAAGTTTCCAAATCGGTCATTCCTTAACTCTTGAATATTTTCTATCATGAATACTATCAATAAAAAAGCTTATAATCTCTGCTTTCCAAAGAGATATATCTCATTAAGATCTGTTCAGTACTTTGGGAGGAATGGCAGGTTGAATTTGGTACAACAGAGTACACCCTCTGTTCGCAGGACATCGGAAAACTGTTGAGCCACAGGAAAGCGGTCAGGCTCTCTGTGTCTTCTGATCAGTTTCCAACCGGATTACTCGTGAATATCAATCAGATAACTTCCAGAGGGATGTTCTCTCGCTCTCACTGTTTCTGATGAAGTATTCAGCAAAAATTTCCATCTGTTAGTTTTGATGTTATGCCTCACGGGAGACTTTGAAGCGAGTTTTCATAGCTTTACCTACTTATTTTTTTCAAATCACACTGATTCTTGTAAATAAATAGCTATTGTAGAATATAACGAGTTGTTTTGATGAAAAATATTGAGATCTTCATGGTCGGAATGAGATTGTAAAAAAACAGAAGTCAGAAACGCGAGTGTCAATTTCAATTCAGTTAATGTGAATTGTTTACTGGATGTGGCTCACGCAGTTTTATCGCAGTTTGCATTGAAAGCTGTGACTATTACTCGATCATTTATATTCTTTCATATAAACACTAGTAGGCCCTACTTTTGAGAAATACAAAGGCCTACAGAGCACAAAGAGGGTTTTAGAAATATTCTATTATTACTTTTTTATTTTGATAGAGAATGGTAGATGTGAGTGACATTCAATGCTTATTTATGTATATTTTATAATTAACATTGATTTGCCCTTCTTTGTGATGTATAAATGAGAGTTAAGATCAGCTTTATATTGCACAAATAAAGCCATTTGGTGAAACTTGTAGAAGAGAGTGTACCAATTTAACGTTTACCTAATTAGCATAATTAATATGAACTAAATGCTAATTTGCATAATTTGTTTTTACTAATTTTTCGAACTTTGTATTCAGTCGTGCCTGCCAATTCTCCATGTAAATATCTTGAAAAATAGAAAAGTTATTAAGAAAAAACATTTAATCTCATTGGTTACTGAGGCCCGTTTTGGACCATGTGATCCTCATACAGAATATAACGGCAGTTTTCTAAAAATTACGCCATTTCTTCAATCTTTGACTGGTAATATCTTCTCATCTCATTATCTCTAGCCGCTTTATCCTGTTCTACAGGGTCGCAGGCAAGCTGGAGCCTATCCCAGCTGACTACGGGCGAAAGGCGGGGAACACCCTGGACAAGTCGCCAGGTCATCACAGGGCTGACACAAACACAGACAACCATTCACACTCACATTCACACCTACGGTCAATTTAGAGTCACCAGTTAACCTAACCTGCATGTCTTTGGACTGTGGGGGAAACCGGAGCACCCGGAGGAAACCCATGCGGACACGGGGAACATGCAAACTCCGCACAGAAAGGCCCTCGCCGGCCACGGGGCTCGAACCTGGACCTTCTTGCTGTGAGGCGACAGCGCTAACCACTACACCACCGTGCCGCCCCTGGTAACATCTTAAGAACAGATAAACATATATTAATTCTGTAAAAAGTATGATGTTCTGTATTCAATTCTGAATTCAATGTGAGCAGTTTCAAGCAATTTGGCTTGAACTTGAATTTTCACCTGATATGCCTAATATAAATGTTTGGACCTGATCAAGTTTGGGAAGAAATTTGAATTATTTGTGTATTGTACATTTACATTGATATGTAGTGCTTTGAAGTCTCTATCAATAGATACATACTAGTTCACAAGTTCACGGACTAAGAATCTCATCAGTCTAAAACTCAGTCGAAACTCTGATACGTTTCAAATATGCTGTCAATTTTAAAATCTACTTCGCAAGTTCTGAAAATATGATTCGACTAGCGCTATCTCTAAGCACCTTTTTGTGGATGATTCATCGCAACACTTGAGTGGGCTGCCCAATTACGTTTCTCCTTGAGCAGTGAAATTATTTGCATTTATTGAGCTCGCCACTTAAATTTCCAATTGCCTGTCTTAGGTACAAGTCCATTCTAACACTTGTCCAAATCAGCTTTTTTCTGTAGTCTGCAAGGAACAGATTCTCCAGTCATTGCTGTATGTATATCATTGCAGGTTCAGCTGTTTTGCAAGATACTCTGGATAAGATTTGCCTTTGTGTCAAATCCCCAAGTGCAAGCGTATTGTGCCGACTCAGAAATGTGATAAACTTTCTGAAGACATTCTTGAATAAATGAGGTCGCACTGCTTCTAACCTTTCTAAGAATATCGCTTGAACATATCCCACGCCTACTGCTGACCAGTGAAGGTCACACTTTTATGTCCTCATGTGGGATTGGAAGAGCCCCTGGGTATATCCTGTTCATGGATTTCCTGAAACATGAGCAGAATAAAGCATAGATGTATCTCTAGAAGAACGTCATGCTATTTTACACATGTTCAATTCAATGAGTTTTATTTGTAGGCATTGTATGTCGGAAAGAAGCTTTACAGAAATGTAGACTTCAGTCCCTAATGAGCAAGCCCGAGACCTTCATCCAGGAGCCACCTTTCTTTGTCCTGATCCTAATCCAGCCCAAACACTCACCTGACATTTAATTCACTCACTATATTCATGCAACTCAATTAGGTTTGTTCTTTCCCAGGACTTCATGTCACAGCTCTTGAGCTTGAATTATTTCCTAGTTGTTTTTCTGGTCCTGGCCTTCTCTTGTTTAATCTCTCTGTATTGCTCTGTTCGCCTGATTGTTTGACCTTTGCTTGGTTTTTTTTTTTGTTTATTTTTCAGTGCAATTCTGCCTACCGGTTTGGACTTCTAATAAAGATTATACTGGCGTTTACATCCATCTGCCTCCAGTTTATGACAGAAAGACAAACTCCCTTCGTGAAACCTTGAGAGGAACCAAGGTCTTGTTCTTGGGATTATAAATGATATAACAATAATTTCTTAATTTCCCTGAGGGAACCCGCCCAAAGGGATCAATAAAGTTTTATCTAATCTAATCTAATCTAATCTAATCTAATAAATCATGTCAGTATGCAGGTGTAGAAGAGTAAAGGCAAGCAATTAGTGTGTCAATCTACCAAGCTTTTCTTTTCTTTTTCTTTTTTTGAACAAATCCTAATTCTTTGACCGTCTGCAGTATCTTCCCATATTAAAGAGAAAGCCGTTTTAATTTTAAGGAAAATAAAATCACCAAGAATAATTAAAATATCCTTAGTATCCGCTGGGACTTTACGCAAATTGCTGAATCCTACGTATTGTAGTAAAGGTAGTTACTGGTGTACCCCAAGGTATACGATACTTCTAATTATGCTATCCACATTCACTGGATATGAGCAATCGTGCGCTCTGACTGGCTGCTCTACTAGTAGGATATCAGCTCATATACCGTGAGTAGAGAAAAACAAAATGGCAGAGCGCATCAAGTCAGATATATCACTTCATCAAGTTTGTAAAAGAAACAGAAATAGCTAAAAGAATGCAGTCCCCCTTCAATATCTCCTGTTCCACGCTCCAGCCCAGTCGGTGGCGGTAATGCACCTTTAAGTTGGTTTGCCAACTGCCAAAAAAACCCTGAAGAAGAAGAAAATTGCGGCGCGTGTTTATTTTTCAAGAATTATTATTATTATTATTATTATCATCGCATTTTTCCCAAATTGCTACTGTCATTTCACCAGTTTGTTTACATTCTAAGTGGAAATTTTGTCGGATGTTTTGTATAAAGTTTTTATTAATCAAATTTGCAAAAAACAAAAATAAAAATGCTCCGTTTCTCAAAATCCAGTGAATGTAGATACAACCCCGATTCCAAAAAAGTTGGGACAAAGTACAGATTGTAAATAAAAATGGAATGCAAGGATGTGGAAGTTTCAAAATTCCATATTTTATTCAGAATAGAACATAGATGACATATCAAATGTTTAAACTGAGAAAATGTACCATTTAAAGAGAAAAATTAGGTGATTTTAAATTTCATGATAACAACACATCTCAAAAAAGTTGGGACAAGGCCATGTTTACCACTGTGAGACATCCCCTTTTCTCTTTACAACAGTCTGTAAACGTCTGGGGACTGAGGAGACAAGTTGCTCAAGTTTAGGGATAGGAATGTTAACCCATTCTTGTCTAATGTAGGATTCTAGTTGCTCAACTGTCTTAGGTCTTTTTTGTCGTATCTTCCGTTTTATGATGCGCCAAATGTTTTCTATGGGTGAAAGATCTGGACTGCAGGCTGGCCAGTTCAGTACCCGGACCCTTCTTCTACGCAGCCATGATGCTGTAATTGATGCAGTATGTGGTTTGGCATTGTCATGTTGGAAAATGCAAGGTCTTCCCTGAAAGAGACGTCGTCTGTATGGGAGCATATGTTGCTCTAGAACCTGGATATACCTTTCAGCATTGATGGTGTCTTTCCAGATGTGTAAGCTGCCCATGCCACACGCACTAATGCAACCCCATACCATCAGAGATGCAGGCTTCTGAACTGAGCGCTGATAACAACTTGGGTCGTCCTTCTCCTCTTTAGTCCGAATGACACGCCGTCCGTGATTTCCATAAAGAACTTCAAATTTTGATTTGTCTGACCACAGAACAGTTTTCCACTTTGCCACAGTCCATTTTAAATGAGCCTTGGCCCAGAGAAGACGTCTGCGCTTCTGGATCATGTTTAGATACGGCTTCTTCTTTGAACTATAGAGTTTTAGCTGGCAACGGCGGATGGCACGGTGAATTGTGTTCACAGATAATGTTCTCTGGAAATATTCCTGAGCCCATTTTGTGATTTCCAATACAGAAGCATGCCTGTATGTGATGCAGTGCCGTCTAAGGGCCTGAAGATCACGGGCACCCAGTATGGTTTTCCGGCCTTGACCCTTACGCACAGAGATTCTTCCAGATTCTCTGAATCTTTTGATGATATTATGCACTGTAGATGATGATATGTTCAACCTCTTTGCAATTTTACACTGTCGAACTCCTTTCTGATATTGCTCCACTATTTGTCGGCGCAGAATTAGGGGGATTGGTGATCCTCTTCCCATCTTTATTTCTGAGAGCCGCTGCCACTCCAAGATGCTCTTTTTATACCCAGTCATGTTAATGACCTATTGCCAGTTGACCTAATGAGTTGCAATTTGGTCCTCCAGCTGTTCCTTTTTTGTACCTTTAACTTTTCCAGCCTCTTATTGCCCTGTCCCAACTTTTTTGAGATGTGTTGCTGTCATGAAATTTCAAATGAGCCAATATTTGGCATGAAATTTCAAAATGTCTCACTTTTGACATTTGATATGTTGTCTATGTTCTATTGTGAATACAATATCAGTTTTTGAGATTTGTAAATTATTGCATTCCGTTTTTATTTACAATTTGTACTTTGTCCCAACTTTTTTGGAATCAGGGTTGTAGAATAAAACAGCTATTCCACTCAATCTTGTCGTACATGGTTTATCGCCACTAAGCTATCAGCTCATGTATGACTCAATTTCGTGGAATAACTGTTTAACTCTATACCAATTCACTGGGATCCACTCTTGCAGCTTCTAGTACCACTGTTTCACCCGTAGAGACACTTTATTTACAGTCATTTTCCTCTAGGCATTCTACAGTGAGACTCCACCATTACTCTTATATTATGTCCCAGAGAATTTATAGCACTGATTGGGCACTTCTCTCTCTCTTTTAATCCAATACTTCCCAGGAGTAGCCAGATTAGATTAAGGATGGTTGACTGGCCAGGGCATTTAATTACACACTACAGTGTTTGCTTTGTCTTGAAATAATCTTTGTGTCAGCTTAGCACCTCTAAAAGACTGGACATTACTGATTTTCCGTTTCTGGTTGAGTACGCTGTGTGCATTTTGGCTGCCGCTTCTCACCGGAGCTTTTTCTTTTTCCCCCTTTTTTTTGTGTTTGTATAGTTTGATGTTTGTTTGTTTGTTTGTATGTTTTATCCGCCGGTTGTGGTGTAGCTCTGGACCCAGTTTTGGGCGTCGGTTTCCTTCAGGCCTTGGTTCGCCCGTGGGTGATGCCTGTGCTCCTCGCTGTGGACTGCAGTGAGCTCGTTGCTCTTTTAACATCGGGGTTGTCCAGCGCTCTGTGCGGCGGTGTTTCTGTGCTTGTTGCGGTGTACCGAGCGATGTTGCATGGTGGCATCACGGTGGCTGTGCAAGCGGTTTGGGACATACCAGTGCTCTGTGTGGTGGTGCTTCTGTGCTCGCTTTATGTATCCATGGCGCGATGTTGCCCGGTGGCATGGTGGTGGTTGTGCAGGCGGTGTGGGATTTATCTTCATTCACCTTTTGGTGGGATTGTGGAGAGCTATGCCACTGGAATTACATCCTGACAATCTTTTGGTGGTCTTTTTTGTAATTGTAAAGCGACCTTGGGTGTGAGAGAGGTGCTATACGAGTTGAACTTTATTATTATTATTATTACTTGACAAAAAAAGCAACAACGTGACGTCCAAGATGTCCTCAAAATAGTACGGGATAAACCTTGACACCTTTCCAGAAGTCTACATGTCTAGTTGATTTCGACTCGTCTTCTAATTCAATGTTTTTTCTTTATTTTTATTAATGAAGACACTTCGTGTCTTAGTGATGGATGTCGTTTCTCTTTACCTAGCTGAGCGGTTCTTGACATAATATGGATTACTACAGAATACGGCTGTTTACTGTATTTTTATTATTTATTTACTGTTTGGTCTCAAACACATTAAGAAGGCAAGAAATTAATCCACTAATTATCTTTTGACGAGGCATGCCTGTTAATTGAAAAGCATTCCAGGTGACGACCTCATGAAGCTGGTGAAGATAATGCCAGTAGTGTGTAAAGCGTCATCAAGGGAAACACTGGCTACTTTGACGAAATATTTGACATACTTTGGTACGATAAATGCCAGGCAACTATAAACACGATGTGCCGTCTTGTGGAAATTATGCACGTTGTGTATACATGCATGTATATGGTACAGGTAAAAAATTTTCAATCGAGGTAAAATTTTGGATTGTTTAAGGTTCGTAAAAGGGATTTTCCACTGCTTCTTTTCCGTTGACACCTACCAAGCGTTCCCTCTCGTCTGTCTGTCTGTCTGTCTGTCTACCTAATTAGCATTTTTTTAAACGTATCTTTTTTCATACTTAACCAGGATTTGAACTCAGAATCTTCTGATTTTTAACCCAACACTTTAACCGGTAGATCAGCAAGATGAAAGGAGCGATATACCGTATATTTTGAATTTATTAATGAGCCCAGGGATGGCACGATGGTGTAGTGGTTAGCACTGTCACCTCATAGCAAGAAGGTTCTGGGTTCGAGTCCAGTGGCTGACGGAGGCCTTTGTGTGTGGAGTTTGCATGTTCTCCCCATGTCTGTCTGGGTTTCCTCTGGGTGCTCCGGTTTCCCCCACAGTCCAAAGGCTAATTTGTGGCTCTAAATTGACCGTAGGTGTGAATGGTTGGTTGTCTCTATGGTGGGGTTTACATTAGACCGTATCAGCGGATCATCAGATTCACGTTTTTAAAACGATTAGTGTGCACACAGCAATGCCAATACACGATTCACGTGCACACAGCAACGCCAATACACGGATACGCTCGGCTCCGCAGGCATCCTGCGCTCCAAATCACTCCGCCCTGAACAGCGAGTGCCCTCTGAAGGGTGCGCACTCCGGCCCTGCGCAGCTCACAGAGCGCGCGAGTGAAGTGCACAAGCAGTGATTCGGGACTGAGCCGCTGTGTGTGTGATCTCAGTGCATATCGGGTATGCGCGTCACTTACCACTTGCAAGTGGAAGGATGGCAAGCCTAAAGACAATCATAACTACACAATGGGCAGTATTTGCAGTATTTTCATACTTTTATACTCTTTAATGAAAGGTGATACAAGGCGGAAGTCCGCGCCGTTTTTCAGCAGTCGCGTCACATGACCAACGCCAGCGAATCAGGAAGGTGGATGTCACAGTGACGTTGTCCAATGACGACGCCAGCTAGAGCTCAGCACAGCGTATCCGCGTATTCTCAATGTTTACACAGCACCGGATCAGACACAACCTGGATTGAATACGTGGACCCTGGCGGATTCCCGTTTCCCGGCGTTTCCAGGCGTTTTAATGTAAACGGACAGTGCATCCGCGAAGAAAACGAGACAGATACGGTCTAATGTAAACTTGGCCTATGTGTCAGCCCTGCAATGATCTGGTGACTTGTCCGGGGTGTACCCCGCCTCTTGCCCATAGTCAGCTGGGATAGGCTCCAGTTTGCCTACGACCCTGCACAGGTTAAGCGGTTACGGATAATGGATGGATGGATGGATGGATGGATGGATGAGTCCAGTCTTATTACATCATCAAGTAGTTTAAAATGCAAAGTCTTCTCAAATCCTAACCCGAGATGTAGTAAGTCTCTGTAATACAAGTATCAAATTATGAACTGGGTTAAAAGTTCGAATCTAGGTTGAAAAATTCCACCTGACCTGTAACGTATACAAAGATTTAGTTCAGCTTTTAACTTGACCCATGGCTTGTGTGTGCGAGACACTGATGAGCTCTATTACAGCAAGGTCACTTTGATGACCGGAAGGTGCCAATTTGTTCGACCTACCTGCTGAACCCTGCTTTTCGGTACTGTTGTTTCACAAATGAGGCACAGTACATGAGCCTCTGTGCTCTGGATGGTGAGGAAACCAAATGATTGGTTCTTGGCTTCGCTGTGTCATAAAGCAGACCTGATTTAATGCCTTATTGTATTGATTCAGCCCACATCATTTGTGCTACATCTGCCTGTTGAATATGGATGACCAGGGAACAAGAGCCAGTTCCATTTTACTTCTTTTCACCTCTCCTCCTCCTCCTCCTCCACCTATTCCCCCATACCCACATCTCTCTGTGGCGCGCTCACTCTTTCCTTTCAAATCGTATCCAACTAATGCACAAAACTCTCACTCAATTCGCCTCTGGCGTTTTTATTTCTTGCGTGTATCTTGTCTGCTTTTCAAGTGCCTTAAAGACTGGCACCACATTTCTAAAAGCACCTGGGTTCTCTCTTAGCCTTCATACTACCCTTCACCTTATCATCCCGCTTTCTCTTTTTCATCCTCTCTTTCATCTCCAATCTCAACAAACCCTCTTGTTGTTGTAAGCGAAGACAAATACAGTATTCAGATTCGACAGATAACATGTTATAAAGAGATGTGTATGGTATATAGATATGAATAGGAAGGACACTGTTCATTCACACTACACTTGCCAGAAATGTTCACGAGGCATCCGGTTGAGACAAGAAGTGGGCATTGGTATTGGGATCCTATGGGAGATGTCGAAAAAAGTTGTGCAAGCAGGAAGGTTTTTTTCTTTTGTGCGGTTAAATACCGTATGAAGCTCGTGGGACAAAGAAAGACCACTTTCATTAACATGCATTTAAAGCATGAGTAACTATGTCATAGAGTCAGAGTGATTTACAGTGCCTTGAAAAGTATTCATCCCCCTTGGTGTTTGTCTTGTTTTGTTGTATTGCAAGCTGGAATTAAAATGGATTATTTGGGGGTTAGCACCATTTGATTTACACAACATGCCTACCACTTTAAAGGTGAAAATTGTTGTTTTATTGTGACACAAACAATAATTAAGATGAAAAAACAAACAGAAATCTGGAGTGTGCATAGGTATTCACCCCCCAAAATCAATACTTTGTCGAGCCACCTTTTGCTCCAATTACAGCTGCAAGTCTCTTGGGGTATATCTCTATTAGCTTAGCACATCTAGCCACTGGGATGTTTGCCCATTCCTCAAGGCAAAACTGCTCCAACTCCTTCAAGGTTGCGTTGGTGTACAGCAGTCTTCAAGTTATGCCACAGATTCTCAATTGGATTGAGGTCTGGGCTTTGATTAGGCCATTCCAAGACATTTAAATGTTTCCCTTTAAACCACTCCAGTGTAGCTTTAGCAGTATGTTTAGGGTCATTGTCCTGCTGAAACATGAACCTTCATCCCAGTCTCAAACCTCTGGCCAACTCAAACAAGTTTTCATCCAGAGTTGTCCTGTATTTAGTGCCATCCATTTTTCCATCAGTCCTGACCAGCTTTCCTGTCCCTGCAGATGAAAAACATCCCCACAGCATGATGCTGCCACCACCATGCTTCACTGTAGGAATGGTGTTCTCAGAATGTTGGGTTTGCGACACACGTGGCATTTCCCATGACGGCCAAAAAGATCAATTTTAGTCCCATTTGACCAGAGAATCTTCTTCCATGTGTTTGGAGTCTGCCACATGCTGTTGGGCAAACTCCAAACATGATTTTTTTTTTTTTTTAAGCAATGACTTTTTTCTGGCCACTCTTCCATAAAGCCCCGCTCTGTGGAGTGTATGGCTTAAAGTGGTCCAATGGACAGATACTCCCATCTCTGCTGTGGATCTTTGCAGCTCCTTCAGTGTTATCTTTGGTGTTTTTGTTGCATCTCTGATTAATGCCCTCCTTGCCTGGTCTGTGAGTTTTGGTGGGCGGCCTTCTCATGTCAGGTTTGTAGTGGTGCCATATTCTTTCCATTTTGCTATAATGGATTTAATGGTGCTCCGTGGGACATTCAAAGTTTGGGATGATATTTTTAACTCAACCCTGATCCATACTTCTCCACAACTTTGTCTCTGACCTGTTTGGAGTGCTCCTTGGTTTTCATGTTGCTTGCTTAGTCGTGTTGCAGAGTCAGGGTCCTTCCAGAACAGGTTGATTTATACAGACATTATGTGACCAATCATGTGACACTTTGGCTGCACTTTGTTTTCACCTCTGTTTGTTTGCCTTTTCCCCAAGTAACTCAAAAAGTAGTAAACGGATTTTGATGAAATTTTGAGAAAAGGTGACCCATGGGCTAAGGAACAATTGATTAGATTTTGATACAAATCCTGATGTATGTGGATCCAGGATTTTTTTTGTCCGTTCCCAATGTAACTCAAAAAGTAATGAACGGATTTGGATGAAATTTGGTGTACAGCTTTAGTATTATCCTAGGTTCAAGTAATTTAATTTTGATATCGATAATATGTCGCTTACTGGGGGTATGCACTCTACTGAGTGCCCTTCCAGTTTGTTCATATGTTAAGAAATAGAACGAACTACATTTGTTCGAAAATTATGCACTTAAGTACAAACAAATGCAAGCTTTCAAAAACGGTCTCTAGTTGAGACTTATTATGAACTCCACTGATGTAGCTGAGGCTGAGGAACTGTCAGAACCAATATTCACACACCATCCTAATAAAGCTGGCTGGATAGACATTTTTATCTGTTGATTTGCAAGGTTCTCCAGAAAATCTGAAGTAGTCAGCTAAAAAAAATGTAGTAAGCGGCTTTGGAATTTGCTGCAGCAAAGCTGCTGTGGCGCGCCAAGGGCGCACTAATGTTAGCGGGGTCTGGGGACATGCTCCCCAGAAAATTTTGAAATGTACATACCTTCTGGTGGCTTCTAGTGCATTCTCCGCTAATAAATTACTAACCATTTCCCTGCAAAATATGTCTGAAATTTCCCTCCAGATGTGTGTGTGCTTGGCTTTCTCAGTTACCCTCTGTAGTACGCTGCCCGGCTCTGTAACATAACTACATGGTGAGCTTATTTGGTGCATGTGTAATGTACTTGTTGTGCTTCTGGTGTGATATTTGTGTATAGTTTTAATTTCAGCATAAATATTTGCACACAATTAGTTATTTGCACTTGCACTTTTATAAATATGAAGCCTTAGCTAAGGGACCATATATGTTGCTGTGGGAACTTCGGCACTCTGGGTAGCTTCTCATCTCATCTCATCTCATTATCTCTAGCCGCTTTATCCTGTTCGACAGGGTCACAGGCAAGCTGGAGCCTATCCCAGCTGACTACGGGCGAAAGGCGGGGTACACCCTGGACGAGTCGCCAGGTGGGTAGCTTCTGGATATCAAAATAACAATTCTTAGATATGAAAATATTATGATTTATATGCACAAACCTGGAGAAAATATGGACTTCATTTGGCCCACGGAAGGTTTTAGTTTCTTCTTCGGTGGCATTTTGTGAAAACCGAGTGAAATCGTCTGCAACAACCACCAACTGCGTCTTTACCCTCTGCTTACGGTGTGGTCATGTGGTCCGGCTCAGCCAATCAGAGCGTGAGAATCGATCAACAAATATGGTGTTGCTTATGGTCACGTTAGACCTGAATCAAAGACAATTTCGGGGTAAAATAATTAGATTTACAGCAAATTATGGGTAGCGGAGACAATATAAATTGCTTGAACACTAAAAGGCAAGTTTTTATTTTTTCTGGGATCGAGTAGCCAGCGCAGACTGTGTAGGCGAAGAAAACCACTGATCGCCAGCGCTTGTGGTCATCTCTGATCTGGGTTTTTCATGTGATTTCTAATGTTTCCAAAGGTAATAGAAAAGTGGTAGAAAAGTATATTCCAGTTCAGGCCATATTTTAAATCTTCTGGTTTAAATCCAGATACAGATAGCTGCATTGCATAACACCGCAAATATCTTGGAAGAGTGGGTATGTGGATTGGTATCCGACTTCCCATTCTGGTGTCTGAATGTCCAACATTGTCCTTAGCAGCCATTTAGCAAATTACCCACTGTGTTACAAAAAGGCCACGTCCGCAATAATGCCCCATCCTGAGACATCATAATGACAGTCCGAACACGAACGAGCAGCTGTTTATTATGCTGTTTTCCACTTGCTTACTGGGAACACACATCTGACTCTCTTGGTGAGAACAGTGAATAGGCAAAAAAAAAAAATAAAATCCTGCATCAAATCTTCTTCTCCTTCTTCTACAGAAGTAATCTTTGCTTTCCAGATGGTGGCATATGGATATTAGTCTCAAGAGAGCTGCGTATGTGAAAGCACTTTGATCTAGGAACTTCTGATTAATTATGGCAAGGGACATGAGGATTTCAAGCACTCATCTCGCATCTGTTTGTATTAAGTTTGTTTTAGGAAGAGAACGGCAAGGAAACACATACAGCATCACATCAGGGATTAATTCCCTCTTTCGTCTCGTCACGTCACACAGCTGGACAGAAATCTCAAGAAGGACAAAATGTGCAGGAAGTGAAAACAGCTGTTATGCCGTTGAACTCTTTAACTCTTAATGGACAGTTTAAGTCTTAATATACGTTTATCTTTATAAACAAACAGCATTTTTGTTGTTTCGAAGGATTGGTGATTTCCTTTTGAAAATGCAACAGCATATTTCAGCCTGAGAAGAAATAATTTACTTCTCAATACTGATAGCACCTCTGTCAATATGTTCAACATTACAACAGGGCTTTGAACCGGTTCAAGGAACAAAAACCGGGAACTTTTTCTATTTCACATGAAACAGAAACGAAACCAGAAACTTTATTATTTTTTATGTTCCGGAACAGAAATGCTTATTAAAAATAATGGTAACCGGTTAATACCGGTTTTTATTTTGTTCCTCAAAGTTTCCGTAGCCTACAAATAAAAAAAGTCATTCTTCTCCTGCGCAAGTTTCTATGACCCACTGGGGTTCACTTCCTGTGTGACGTTCGCTGACTGAATGGAGAGAGCGGGAGGCTGGACTACTATCACGTCTCCACATCTTAAATAAGAGGTAAATATTGCAGTCTATCGTTATTCAAAAATGTCAATTTCAAACACGATATCAATATATTTGTCCACGTTAATGAGAGGCTCACGAACATTAAATGACGTTAATCTCTGTTAGCCTATCAATGCATAGGGCCTGACTAGCCTTTGGTAACACACTAAACGAATTATCTTTCATTTTTGGCACTTTTTCTGTTTGTGTAGATGGGAAGACATACTGAGAATCCAAATCGCCAACATTTGAAATAATTGTTTTGAATTATTTCTTGTCTTATTTAATGAAGGTTGTAATAGAATTAGCCTACATTTGGCTTAAGCTGGATGAGACAGAGACATAATTTTATAGCCATTTGTTAAACAGCTGACAGAGAACGTAATTAACCGTTCCGGGAACGAAATTTTTTTGTTCTAACCGGTTCGGGAACGTCTATTTAATGGTGGAACCCAAAACCGGAAACGTTAAAATTCCGTTTCTGTTCGGAACGAACCAATAGGAAAAAAATTCTGGTTTCTGAACTCCCCATGGAGTTCATATGATCATATTTTCATTACCTTCGCCATCTTTGTTGGAGGAGGTTATGTTTTCGCCTTTGTTTGTTTGTCTGTTCCCAACATAACTCTAAAAGTATTGAACAGATTTTGATGAAATGTGGAGCAAAGGTCAGCCATGGGCCAAGGAACAAATGATTTTATTCTATCCACGTTCACTGGATATGAGCAGTTGTGCACTCTGATTGGCAACTCTGCTACGAAGATATCAGCTCATATACCATGAGTAAAGAAAATCAAAATGGCAGAGCGTGTTGCTGAACCAACCAAGGATGAAATAAAAACTCTACTTGAAAAGAACCCCCCCTCCAAATTATCAAGTATTTAAAAGAAACAGAAATGGCTAAAAGAATATAGGTCCCCCCCACATCTCCTGTTCCACACTCCAGCCCAGTTGGTGGCAGTAATGCACCTTTAAGTTGGTTTGCCAACCACCAAAAAAAAAAAACGAAAGAAGAAGAAAAAACTCCAAAAAATGCAGCAAAAAAGTGCAACAAATTATGGAATAAAAGTACTTGGTCAGAACATATCTTTTTTTTATTTTTCAAGAATTCTTATTATAGCATTTTTCACAAATTTCTATTGTCATTTGCCAGTTTGTTTACATTCTAAGCAGAAATGATTTTGTCAGATGTTTTGTATAAAGTTTTTATTTATCAAATTTGCAAAAAAATAAATGTTTTGTTTCTCAAAATCCAGTGAATGTGGATAGAATTAAACAGTTATTCCACTCAATCTGGTCATACATGGCTTATAGCCGACTCGGCACTCGGCGCTTCGTCAGATATCAGCTCATGTACGACTCAATTTCATGGAATAACTGCATACATGTCAACCTTTGGTCAATCAAACCTGTATAACCAACCTCCAAAATCCTTATTTCCCTTATAAAATCCTTATAAGATGCAAATTAAAATAATTTACCTAAAATTTGAATGATAAACAATGATATATCCCAGTTACTTTTTATTCAATATTAATAATAACGCGCAATTTCGTAAGACTCTTTACTGGCTGTGTTGCAAGGATGGACGGCGGTGGAGCAGACAGAGAGCCGGAAAACTTCTTCCTCCAGAAATATATTTTTTATTTTTTCTATTTTCAAAACTTTTCTTAAAATAGTGCAGATATTTACAGTGCACCAACCAAAGGTTCAAATTGCCAAAAAGAAAACTATACAAACAAAATAAGAAAACACACAAAAAAAGAGGCTTCAAGTTTGCCAGACTAAATTAAAAAGACCCTGAACAAAACTATTAGTCAGCCAAACCACAGTACCTTCAAACAAGACGTTCCAACCACAACTGAGGCTCTGGAGCTACTGCAGAGCTTACATACCCGCAGCCCCACCCACAGTTGAGCCCAAATTGCAAAATTAATCAATCAACTAAATAATGAGATCCTAAATACAAAATAACAATTTAAAGAAACAAACACAAAATATACAAACATCCAAAATCATTTTCTTTAACCAAAAACCCTTCAGTGCATAGTAAAATACATGTTTCCCCAACACCAGTAAAACACCCCTGTTAAAATAGTCCGTTCTACCAAACACCCGCGAAACCCCTCCATAACAAGCCAATGGTACAGTCCCTCGGTTTCTCACAACAAACAGGAAGTATGTGGAGTTCGCGTGATGAGTTACTGAAAGCTGTTTTGTGTTATAAAAATGCTAGAACTAAATAAACTTGACGTTAGAAATAACCGGTTTGTACATGTGTTTCCTAGACCATAGACAATACTTAACAGATGGGAGATGAAAATGCTGAGAAATGTGTGATGCGTTTTACATATGAGTGGAGCCAAACAAATGTTACTAGAATGCCGGTAGGCCTTTCCCTGCACTCGCAACAAATGCTACTCTCGTTAGAAACTATGGCAAACGGTGGAGTATGAAATGCTTGAAAACCAGTAATACCCATACAGAAAACAGTAATGGAAATGAAGTGCAACTCACAGCGACAGGTCAGCCAAGATGTTTGAACATTGCCGGCAGATTGCTGCCTGTGCGCTTGCGTGAGAGGTGTGTGTGTGTGAAGGTGTGTGTGCGCGAGCATCACGGCTCACTCCATGACAGGCTGTCTGTGCTTTCTGTGGTGTACAGTACGTTTGTAAATATTATGCGCTCTTTTATCATCGTGGGAATTGATTATAGCTCTAAAAATTGTTTATAGACCTTAAAAAGGCCTTTGACACGGTGAGCCACAATATACTCCTGAACAAATTTACCACCTTTAATTTCTCTGAACATGCAATAAGTTGGTTTGCATCATACTTGGAGCACAGAGAGCAACGGATCAAAATAAACACTGAACTTTCACTGCCATTACAGTCAACAATGGGCATCCCGCAGGGCTCAATTTTGGGCCCACTGCTCTTTAGCTTGTACATAAATGACATATCAACATGCTGTCAGTCAGCTAACTGTCAAATGTATGCTGATGATACAGTAATTTATGCGTCAGCTAGAACATCAAGCGCAGCAGCAAAGATTCTGACTAAGGAGATGGAAGATGTATCTCAGTGGCTCAAAGACAACCACCTCACCCTTAATGTCAAAAAGACTGTATTTATGTGCTTCTCTATAAGAAAGAAAGCCAGTTGCTCAATTAAAATAGACCAAGATGTTATAGAGGAAGTAAAGGAATTTAAATTTTTAGGTATTATTTTAGACTCTCAACTTAAGTTTAATAAACATATTAAGAAACTTACTACGACTCTCCGAATAACTTGAATTGTTTTAAAATGATAAGGCATCATATACCTGTTAAGGCAGCCTTACTGTTCTTCCATGCCATGATACTTTCCCACTTATCCTATTGTACCACTGTATGGAGCCAAGCCTCCCAGACAGCGACCAAACCTGTTTTGTCATTGTATAAACAGGAATTGAAGATATTGGACCAGAAACCAACAAGGTGGCACCACTGCTTGATCTCATCTCATCTCATTATCTCTAGCCGCTTTATCCTTCTACAGGGTCGCAGGTAAGCTGGAGCCTATCCCAGCTGACTACGGGCGAAAGGCGGGGTACACCCTGGACAAGTCGCCAGGTCATCACAGGGCTGACACATAGACACAGACAACCATTCACACTCGCATTCACACCTACGGTCAATTTAGAGTCACCAGTTAACCTAACCTGCATGTCTTTGGACTGTGGGGGAAACCGGAGCACCCGGAAGAAACCCACGCAGACACGGGGAGAACATGCAAACTCCACACAGAAAGGCCCTCGCCGGCCACGGGGCTCGAACCCGGACCTTCTTGCTGTGAGGCGACAGCGCTACCCACTACACCACCGTGCCGCCCACCACTGCTTGATATTACAGAAATACAAGCTCTTAAGTTTTGACAGTTTTGTTAAGTTCTCTTTTCTTAAACTGATTTCTAAATGTGTAAATAATCTAGCTCCTGCTGTACTCTGTCCTTTTGTAACAAAAACAAGCGCAAGGAGGGTGGCCACTAGGGGGGCAGTGAGTGGCAACTGCACAGCAGAGGGGTGCAAAACCACTTTTGGCCAGTCATGTTTCTCAGTAATTGGGACTCAACTGTGGAATGATTTACCAATTGAAATAAAAACACATTTTGAGCTGAAAACATTTCATAGAAAAGTGAAACACTGGCTTAAAGAAAACCAAAAATGTAATCATGATAAGCAAGAGATATGTGTGCACACACACGCGCATAAACATATAGTCCACTCACAGACACATGTTGTATGTTCTTTGCATATTATACATTTTAATGCTATGTGAAGCATGTCTTAAGGTCACATGCAATTGTATATTTTTATGTTTTATGTAGTGTTTTATGTCACTTGTTTATAATAAGTAGCCTGACCAGGGACTGGGGTTGCAAATTAGCCTTCTGGCTAGAAACCTTTTATGTACCACATATGCGGATTGTGACATGGTTTGCCATGACTTTATTTGTAATAATGTGCACTGCATTGTCCCTGACAAATAAACCATCAAATAAATAAAATAAATATTGAAGGTTTTTTTAAAGAATCCGTATAACTTTATTTGTACGCCCGTATACTACGTTTATTGAATCAAATCCGTATAAAATACGGACATTCCGTATAGGTTGACATGTATGTAACTGTTAAATATTTCAATGCAAATCCAGATATATATGCAGATCCAGGGTTTTTTTTTTTTTTTTTGGGGGGGGGTAGTCTGTTCCCAATGTAACTCAAAAAGTAGTGTACGGATTTGAATGAAATTTGGTGTCCAGCTTTAGTATTATCCTCGGTTCAAGGGATTTGATTTTGACGTTGATAACATGTGGCTTAACAGAGGTATGCACTCTACTAAATGCCCTTCTAGTGTTTTTCATGTGATCACAAAGTGCATCTTCACTTTTTTAAAAAGCATTTTCAAGACTTCATGTGATCACATGTAAAAACAAATATCAAAACTGATGTATGAAGTGTTGAAAAACCACACGTGTAAAATTCACATGTGAATTCCATGTTGATGCACCTGCATCCAGCGTCTGTGTTGCATCATCTGTGCCTTCTTTCCTTCTCTTTCTCTCTTTTTTTCTGTCTGACATTTAGTGGTGTTTAAACACTATTTAATTCACTCCAGCCATGACGAAAAAAAAAATCCAGACGGCGCTTTAGGTTGCCAGGAAACCCTGGACTAATGTCGCACTTCCTCTCAGTGTGGCATATGAAGGATCTCTGTCAGGGCTTTTGTGCAGTCAAACAGATCTGCACTGAGTTTGGAAATATTTAACCCGATAGAAACAATCACACTCTTCACAGTGAGAAAGCTGCAGATGCCTGACCTTGGTGACTTTTTCTTGATGAGAGAAGGCCTGGAGGAAATGGAACTATCCTGCCATTTGACTTTTACAGTGACCTTTTAGGAGCCAAAAGTGACAGCCAAACTCAATTTCATGTCACGTGGTGTGGGTATTTTCGAAATTCTCTCCAAGAGAAGGACATTAATCAAAGGATGAAAATAAGAATAATATAAATTTATTCTTAACTTCCGTACATTTCTGTGAAATGCCATTTCCATTGCTTCTGACGAAATACAGGGCAGACTCGTATAAATGGTCTAGCAGGGCTAAGCCGTCCCTCTCTTTCAAGGACAGCGTATAAAAAATAAAGCCTTTTCTTGGAATTCATATATTTAGTGTTCATATTCAGATAAACAAATGGATTAAAATTGATCATTTGTTACTTTGGAGTCAAGAACAACACCACCAACGTACAGTTAGGTCCATAAAAAATATGGACAGAGGCAACATTTTTCTAATTTTGGTTCTGTACATTACCACAATGAATTTTGAACAAAACAATTCAGATGCAGTTGAAGTTCAGACTTTCAGCTTTAATTCAGTGGGTTGAACAAAATGATTGCATAAAAACGTGAGGAACTAAAGCATTTTTAAGCACAATCCCTTCATTTCAGGGGCTCAAAAGTAATTGGACAAATTAAATAATTGTAAATAAAATGTTCATTTCTAATACTTGGTTGAAAACCCTTTGTTGGCAATGACTGCCTGAAGTCTTGAACTCATGGACATCACCAGACGCTGTGTTTCCTCCTTTTTAATGCTCTGCCAGGCCTTTACTGCAGCGGTTTTCAGTTGCTGTTTGTTTGTGGGCCTTTTCTGTCTGAAGTTTAGTCTTTAACAAGTGAAATGCATGCTCAATTGGGTTGAGATCAGGTAACTGACTTGGCCATTCAAGAATATTCCACTTCTTTGCTTTAATAAACTCCTGGGTTGCTTTGGCTTTATGTTTTGGGTCATTGTCCATCTGTATTATGAAATGCCGACCAATCAGTTTGGCTGCATTTGGCTGGATTTGAGCACACAGTATGTCTCTGAATACCTCAGAATTCATCCGGCTGCTTCTGTCCTGTGTCACATCATCAATAAACACGAGTGACCCAGTGCCACTGGCAGCCATGCATGCCCAAGCCATCACACTGCCTCCGCCGTGTTTTACAGATGATGTGGTATGCTGTGGATCATGAGCTGTACCATGCCTTCGCCATACTTTTTTCTTTCCATCATTCTGGTAGAGGTTGATCTTGCTTTCATCTGTCCAAAGAATGTTCTTCCAGAACTGTGCTGGCTTTTTTAGATGTTTTTTAGCAAAGTCCAATCTAGCCTTTTTATTCTTGAGGCTTATGAGTGGCTTGCACCGTGCAGTGAACCCTCTGTATTTACTTTCATGCAGTCTTCTCTTTATGGTAGATTTGGATATTGATACGCCTACCTCCTGGAGAGTGTTGTTCACTTGGTTGGCTGTTGTGAAGGGGTTTCTCTTCACCATGGAAATTATTCTGCGATCATCCACCAGTGTTGTCTTCTGTGGGCGTCCAGGTCGTTTTGCATTGATGAGTTCACCAATGCTTTCTTTCTTTCTTTCTTTCTTTCTTTCTTTCTTTCTTTCTTTCTTTCTTTCTTTCTTTCTCAGGATGTACCAAACTGTAGATTTTGCCACTCCTAATATTGTAGCAATTTCTCGGATGGTTTTTTTTTCTGTTTTCGCAGCTTAAGGATGGCTTGTTTCACCTGCATGGAAGAAAACATGCTTTGACTGCATGTTTTCTTCACGGCAAAATCTTCCAAATGCAAGCACCACACCTCAAATCAACTCCAGGCCTTTAATCTGCTTAATTGAGAATGACATAATGAAGGAATTGCCCACACCTGCCCATGAAATAGCCTTTGAGTCAATTGTCCAATTACTTTTGGTCCCTTTAAAAACAGGGTGGCACATGTTAAGGAGCTGAAACTCCTAAACCTTTCATCCAATTTTAATGTGGATACCCTCAAATGAAAGCTGAAAGTCTGGACTTTATGCCCATGTCCATTATATAACTACAGTATAACTTGTTTCAGTAAACAGGTAAAAAAAGAACATTTGTGTCAGTGTCGAAATATATATGGACCTAACTGTATATAAGTACAACTCCAATTCCAAAAAAGTTGGGACGCTGCGTAAAACATAAATAAAAACAGAATGTGTGAAGATTTGCAAATCTTGGAAACCCTATATTTCATTGAAAATAGTACGAAGACAACATATCAAATGTTGAAACTGAGAAATGCTATTTATTTATTATTATTATTTTTAAATATATGCTCATTTTGAATTTGATGTCAGCAACATGTTTCAGAAAAGTTGAGACGGGGCAACAAGACTGAAAAAATTGTGTAATGCTGAAAAAAAAACTAATTAGGTTAATTGGCAACAGGTCAGTAACATGATTGGGTATAAAAAGAGCATCCCAGAGAGGCGGAATCTCTCAGAAGTAAAAATGGTGAGGGGTTCACCGCTCTGTGAAAGACTGCTTGGGCAAACAGTGTAGCAGTTTAAGAATAACGTTCCTCAATGTAAAATTGCAAACAATTTGGGGATCACATCATCAATTGTACAGAATATCATTAAAAGATTCAGAGAATCTGGAGAAATCTCTGGATGCAAGAGACAAGGCTGAAAACTGACACTGGATGATGGTGATCTTCAGGCCCTCAGGAGACACTGCATTAAAAGCAGACACATGTCTGTAGTGGAAATCACTGTATGGGTTCAGGAACACTTCAGAAAACCATCGTCTGTGAAAACAGTTCATTACTGCATCCACAAATGCAAGTTAAAACCAGATATAAACAATATCCAGAAACACCGCCACCTTCTCTGGGCCTGAGCTCTTTTATGAAGGACTGAGGTGTAGTGGAAAATTGTCCCGAGGTCTGACGAATCAAAAGTAGAAATTCTTTTTAGAAATCATGGACACCACGTCCTCCAGGCTAAAGAGGAGAGGGACCATCCGGCTTGTTATCAGTGCACAATTCAAAAGCCAGCATCCGTGATGGTATGAGGGTGCATTAGTGCACATGAAATGGGTAGCTTGTACATCTAGGAAGGCATCATTAATGCCGAATGATATATACACGTTTCAGAGCAATATGCTGCCATCCAGACAAAATCTTTTTAAGGGAAGGCCTTCCTTCTTTCAGCAAGACAATGCCAAACCGCTTTCTGCACATATTAAAACTACATGGCTCTGTAGTAAAAGAGTCTGGGCGCTAAACTGGCCTGCCTGCAGTCCAGATCTGTCTCACATTTAAAACATTTGGCGCATTATGAAGCACAAAATACGACAAAGAAGACCCTGAACTGTTGAGCAATTGAAATTGTATAGAATTGCAAGAATGGGACAATATTTCTCTTTCAAAACTACAGCAATTGGTCTCCTCAGTTCCCAAACGTTTACAGTGTTGTTAAAAGTAGAGGTGATGCAACACAGTGGTAAACATGACCCTGTCCCATTTTTTTGAAACGTGTTGCTGACATCAAATTCAAAATGAGCATATATTTTTCAAAAAACAATAACATTTCTCAGTTTCAACATTTTGATATGTTGTCTTTGTCCTGTTTTCAATGAAATATAGGGTTTCCATGATTTGCAAATGATCACATTCTGTTTTATTTACAGCTGACATAGCGTCCCAACTTTTTTAGAACCGGGGTTGTATAAATAACCAGAATGGCCTGAAGTGGAGGCTGGGACTGATTTCTTTCTCACCCAGACTGTAGATTCACACATCTTGCCGTTGACAGTCATGTCAAGCTCTCCGAAGATTGTTTGTGCATGGCAAACGTATTGAGCCCCAGTCCTCTGAGACATCCATCACACGTTATCAGCAGTGATAGTATTCCTAAGATGAGACCCTGTGCTGTAGTGCCATAATACAAATTAAATTAGAAATTATAAGAATTTTTTCAGCCATTCAATATCACGTCCAGCCATCATTGCCAATAAACATGACTGGTGATAAAAGCAGCCAGGAGGAGAACTGATTATTAACATTTGTACACTGTCGCGTTGCCTCACGGGTTTTCTGGTGGTTTGGATTACAACAGCTGGAAGCAGGATTAAAATGGGGCTGAGGAGGTTTATCCTCCAATCTGGAAGATAAGATGTGGAGCAAGCGGAGCTTTTGGAGGCCCTCGGGACAACTGGATCAGATGATGCTGAGGGAGTGAGCCAGAAAAGATGAGGGAGATGATGATTATGGCTTGAGGACTCTCAACTTGTGCTGTTTTCTCTAAGATAGGAGTCTTTTATGTGCTGTGCTGTGCTGTATTGAGGGCTGGGGGCCAAGTATTGCAACAAAAACCTGAGTGATTTTAAGAGTTAAGTGTTCTGTAATCCTCCCAGTGGTAGGCTGCTGTTCGACATCAACTTTGTGAGTTTGCAGGATTTCCCATTTACTCAGGAGCTCAGCTCTTCCTCCTTCGTCTCATGTGTTGAACGTGGGCAGAGAGCAGAACAGGCCTGTCACTTTGTTTAATGGCTGTCTCCAGCGTACACCACTCCGTCTTCCTCCCCCATGGATTGTAGCATGCGCACACAACATTGGCCAAAACAAACACACGGCCCTCAGGCGCACATGGAGAAACACGTTTGCGCAATCTACTGAAAATTCACAGAGGGATTTGAGTGGAAAAACAGGAGAACCAGCCTCGTTTAATGTCTGTTACCCTGTGGGTGTTCTCCTGCTCCACAAACCTGGGCACTGTAGATGGTGGAGGGCTTCAGGACGGACTGACTTTTCAGAATATTTTTCAGCTTTTATTCCAGACCTGATTCACTGCCGTGCCTCTCTCGAGACGAAAAACGGTTTTCCTCCCATTAATGTTTCAAAAGCTTCCCTTCAAATGTGACATTTTTGTTTAGTAAACAAGCCCAGTTGATGTATGCCGTCCTCCAGCCCTCTCACCTTCTATACCACACTTCCTGAATGGTCCCTTTTATTGCTACAGCCAGATCGGACTCTCGGCTGTAGCAATAATAGACTCAAGGCTCAGACTCTCGGTTTCGCGTGGTGCATTAACCTCTTAAACTTCTCTCTGTCCAGTGTAATGATGGTTCACAAATGTTTTGTAGCCAGAGACCACTTTAACTGTAAAATCAATTCCGTGGATCCCCTTCAGGACCTATTTCTTTTATGAACATACAGTATACGGCAAATAAATAAATACAGCAAACAATTTTATTCATTCTTTAATTCTTATACCACCCAACCGACCTGCTGTTCAGGCACATGCTGGCAGATGATATAAACGGGTATGAGCAATTCCAGCGTTACGGACGTGACACTTGAACTCAAAATGGCAACAAATGACCCAGTGCATGTTTTATTGTCTCCCAGTATTTAAACAGGTGTTGCATATTTTAAGGCTGTACCATACTGGAGAAGTGATAGAACAAGAACAATTCCCATAGTGCATCTAGGGCATGCCAGAAAACGCCAATAAAAGATGCGTTATGGATGTGACAGAAAAAGTATCACTTTTCTTGGGTGACTGTACATTTTTATCAAACTCTGTGAAATTGTAAACCTAATGTCGAAATGGAGATATCCATTTGATAGAGGGGTCCAAGGTGAATATTAAAAAATCTTTGTTTAAAATATTTTGTATTTCATGCAGAGTTTAGGAAGGAAAAGTCAGCGTTACGGATGTGACGAAATTCCGTTACGGATGTGACGCGTCTGAAATAGACATGGCATATGTTTAGAAAATCAGCAATTTAACCACCATAACCCTTTAAAAAACTCTCTAAATATCAGCTAAAACTATCAAAGTTCTTAAATAATATTTAGGATGGCTATTGTTTTGCTGTTTTGTGGATTTTTGCATACATTTCTGTGGCTTGTGGCAATAATATAGAATTGTACATGATCAAAGTTGATTTTAGCTTGGGTTTTACATTATAAGAAGGAAAGACTGACAGTGACATATTAGGTTGGTTACAAATTGGTTCAACTTATTCACATCTGTAAAATACAGGCCTAGGTGATATCTCTGGGAGTGGTTTTGATGTATTACATGTTGCTTTATTTTTGCATGGTGAGGTTGACATTTACATGGAATTGCCCAATACTGGCATCCAGCTGAAATGTTTAAACATCTTAGACTTGGTATGTTATTGATAATCTCCATTTACATGCGCGCTCAAGCAAATTTACAGTGTTTTCACCAAGTCATGCTCAGCAAAGCATACTCCAGAAGGTGGTGGTAGAAGAAGAACAAGAAGAAGAAGAAGAAATTTTGTTCCACTTTATTTGTCTTTTCTGGGGCTTCATAACACATTCATAAGAATTGCATCAAGCTTTTACAAAGCCTTTGCTGGAGTATTGGTGTGTAAGGTTTGTGTGAAAACCTATGACTTGGATCTCAAGCTTTTTAGATAGCGTGTATGTGCACACACCAACCACTTTAATAGGGACTTGTTCTTGATTCTAAGATTCCTGTTCTTGGCTGGCAGGAGTGGAACCCAATGTGGTCTTCTGCTGTTGCATGCTGAGATGCTTTTCTGCTCACCACGGTTGTACAGAGTTGCTATGAGTTACTACATCCTTCCTGACAAAAAAGCCCGAACCAGTCTGGCCATTTTCCTCTGACCTCGTTTATCAACAAGGCGTTTGTTTCCACCCACAGAACTGTCACGCACCATTCGGTCTGTGTAAACTCTAGAGACTGTTGTGTGTGAAAACCCCAGGAGATCAGCAGTTCCTGAAATACTCAAACCAGTCCATCTGGCTCAAACCAACACCCATACCACAGTGAAAGAAAGTCACGCTTTGAGATCACGATTTTTCCCATTCTGATGTTTGAATGAAGTGAACATTAACTGAAGCTCCTGATTTGTATCTGCATGGTTTGATGCATTGTGCTGCTGTCAAGGGATTGGCTGATTAAAGAACTGCATAAAACAGCAGAAGGGCGGCACAGTGGTGTAGTGGTTAGCGCTGTCGCCTCACAGCAAGAAGTTCCGGGTTCAAGCCCCGTGGCCGGTGAGGGCCTTTCTGTGTGGAGTTTGCATGTTCTCCCCGTGCCCACGTGGGTTTCCTCCGGGTGCTCCGGTTTCCCCCACAGTCCAAAGACATGCAGCATGGGCGATTGCTCTAAGACAACGAGGGAGGCTCAGCCTCCACTAAAAATGACGAACATCGTGTAGGATGAATTGCGCTAGGCTTATGTTATAGCCGACCTTATAACATTGCTATTTCAGATCCAGAATCATAGAAATATATGTGCTCAACCCACTACAGTGCGAAATCATTCCCTTATAACTTTAATGTGCGCGTGAGTTTTTCCCCCTCGTGACAGCGCGATGCAGCCCAGCCTCAGTGGACTTCAATGGCATTAGGAGCTCTGCGCTTTCAATCTCAAAATGCAAGACGATTATTGGACAAATACTGCGAAAACGCCCGCCCACGGAGTCTCACGGACTCCCAGCCTCAGTGGACTTCAATGGCATTTGGGAGCTATGCGCTTTTCAATCTCAAAATGCAAGACGGTTATTGGACAAATACTGCGAAAACGCCCGCCTACGGACTCCGAGCCTCACAGTGGGAGGAACATGGCAGTTTCCGCGAGGAGACTGGTGATTGGTGAAAGCGGCCGGATATTTTCTTTGATTGACAGCTCGTTTCAAATATAGACAGGCAGCGGTGAATTTCAGTTCAGTCCCATGCGGATTCGCAAGTGCTGTGGTGTATTGTAAGAGATCAGCTTACATTTTGATTTCATTCATTACATACGGTTTCTACCAGCTTTTTTAGTTTGTATATATTTTCATTGTAAATAAAGTGTAAATATAGTGTTGTCAAGTTTGCTATCTTAGTTCCAGAAATTTTGTTTATTTGAGTGACTGAACTTGAACTTGAGGGGGCTAGTCAGCTAGCAAGAAAGCTGCGCACGGATGCCAAGCATTGCTGATTTAATTTTGGCGAAGCCATTTGCCAGTCTTCCTTTCAAGGAAAAAATTAAAATTAAAGAGCAGGGTAGACCAACGCCTCAAATTGACTTGGTGAAAAAGGTAGGGAATAATACTCGTTCCTTTCAGCTCTCCTGGTACGAGAAAGTGAATTGGCTAACAGCAAGTGACCCACATCAACAACAGTAAATAGGCTACTTTAGTAATATGTCATGGATGGACCAAAAATATAGAATCTATTTAAAATGTTTATGCTGAGTATATTATATTGGAATATATATTTTTCTGGATATGAATTAAACACAGCTACAATTTGGAAAACATTTTTAAACAAAAACACAGCCGAGAACATTTCACACTACAGACCTGGATTAAAAGTGAAGGGTTATCAAAATTGTCAATAAAACATTTCTCAGTCAAAATAAGTAAAATATAGGGAAAGTGTCACTGAATGAAATGTGTGGCACCCAGCTCTACTGCTGAGGTTCCTGACAAAGAGCTGCTTTCAATAATCAATTTTTAAACAACATGCCACAATTTTAAAATATAAAATGTTAAAATATACCCCCCCCCCCCCCCCCCAACACCACCATCATGTATATTGGACAGTAGGCTAATGGGCCAAAAGAACCTGTTATTTCACAGTTTGTGACCCTGCCAACAATCAGCCAGATCAGAGGCAAGAGTATGGGCAAAATTGATGTGTTTTTTTCTTTTAAAATCTGGAAATATCGTAACGACCAGCCTCCCCTGTTTGAAAGACTACCAGCCGCCACTGACATGCAGGTTAGGTTAACTGGTGACTCTAAATTGACCGTAGGTGTGAATGGTGGTCTGTGTCTACGTGTCAGCCCTGTGATGACCTGGCGACTTGTCCAGGGTGTACCCCGCCTTTCGCCCGTAGTCAGCTGGGATAGGCTCCAGCTTGCCTGCGACCCTGTAGAAGGATAAAGCGGCTAGAGATAATGAGATGAGATGGGATAAAACAGCACATGGATGGATGGGTGTTCCTAATAAAGTGGCCCGTGAGTGTATATCCTTGCATGAGTATATGAGAAGTAACCGAGGGTTTCATATTGGATGGACTTTTTTTGAGACTTGAAATTTCTTTCAGCCTCTGTATTTATGACTTTTCAGCATTCACTACGGTGAAACAAGGGACGCCTGAAAATGACGCAGTTCTACTTTTCCAGTAGCAATCAGACCAAAGAACAAATAAAAAGCAGTTCACCGAAGGGGAAAGGACGGGTAATGTGAAAGACGCAGTTGCTACTGGGAGCAAATACTTTTATTTGCGTCAGCTTTGACACTCGAATTCACTGGATTCACTAGTCTTATGAACCAAGAGGAAACAGGAAGTTTAAAGGGACCGCTAATTATTAACCCTTTCACCACTGACAGCTATTTCGGTCTCATTATAGTCGGGAAACCCTTCTGGAAAAAGTTACGTGGTGGTGAAAGGGTTAAATAGTGGTTGAACTGGCCTTTTGCCTTTCTGTTTTATTACAGTTGTTTGCTGCACATCTGTCTCGTCCATACGCAAAGGTTTTCATGGTAAAATTCTGTTTTGTCTCTCCGCCTGCAAACAGTTTCTTGACGTATTTTTGCATTATATTGAAGGTCATCAGTTTATCTTGACTGACAAAGCATTGCTTGTTTTAAAGTATCTTTCCATTTGAAAACTATCTCTGCTGATATAGGAACATGGAATTTGCTTCTCAACTGAAATGCCGGTCCATTTGCATTAAAAACTATTATAAAGCGCCATGCAGTGAATGAAGAGATGATGCAAATGTGATATTTATTCAAAGTAATCCATAAATCATCCTCTGAATACATAGCATTATCCATAATCATAAGCAAAGAAAAATCCCAAACCAGGAAACTCAAAATAAAGTTATATGGTAAACTTTAAAGAAAGACACTTTGGAAACAGAGAAGAAGAACAACAACAACAACTTTATTCATCACGCATACACTTGTGAAATTCCTCTCTGCATTTAACTCATCTGAAGCAGTGAACACACACACTACAGCGCCCAGGGAGCAGTTGGGGGTTAGGTGCCTCGCTCAAGGGCACCTCAGCCCAAGGTTGCCCCGTGTTAACCTAACCGCATGTCTTTGGACTGTGGGGGAAATCAGAGCACCCGGAGGAAACCCATGCACACACGGGGAGAACATGCAAACTCCACACCCAAAGGCCCTTGTCAGCCATTGGGCTCGAACCCAGAACCTTCTTGTTGTGAGGTGACCGGGCTAACCACTATACCACTGTGCTGCCCTCAACAGAGAACTAGGTCTCAGACATACAGACATAAAGTACATTATCATATGACCCGTACAGACCTGCGCACATGCTCTTAATAAAACTATTGGGAAAAGTCACATGACTGGGCAGATACGGATTTTTGAATCCGGTCTGGAAAAAGTCGTATGCAGCCCCGGACCCGTTTCCCTCACTTCCACCATTTTCATTTTGCTCTGAATTGTTACTCTGAAAAATGAGCGACCAACTGAGCATGGCGGCACGGTGGTGTAGTGGTTAGCGCTGTCGCCTCACAGCAAGAAGGTCCGGGTCCGAGCCTCGTGGCCGGTGAGGGCCTTTCTGTGCAGAGTTTGCATGTTCTCCCCGTGTCCGCGTGGGTTTCCTCCGGGTGCTCCGGTTTCCCCCACAGTCCAAAGACATGCAGGTTAGGCTAACTGGTGACTCTAAGTTGACCGTAGGTGTGAATGTGAGTGTGAATGGTTGTCTGTGTCTATGTGTCAGCCCTGCGATGACCTGGCGACTTGTCCAGGGTGTACCCCGCCTTTCGCCCGTAGTCAGCTGGGATAGGATCCAGCTTGCCTGCGACCCTGTAGAACAGGATAAAGCGGCTAGAGATAATGAGATGAGATGAGACAACTGAGCTCAGTGAAAGTGAATTTTTATTTTATTTCTTTATTTTGACAATTTTTAACAGTCTTATTAAAATTGTTTTGTTCAGAAATACAATCAGTATCTCCACCAGTCAAGGCTTCTGTGGCATTTGGTTTGTTGCCTTTTCCATTTCTTCTGAGATCTCTGTGCTTGGATTTCAGGACTTCCCTGGACTTTTTAAAGTCTTCGTCTTTCAGGATGTTTATCTTCCCGTCGTTGTTGTTATTGTTGTTGTCAAGGTAGCAGTGAATACTTCGCGAAAGGAAGACAGACAAAGTGTCAGGTTCGTCGTCTAAATTTCCTTTTCTCTTCACTCGTATACAGAAACTCCATAGCAAGCTGTCTCGCTCCTTAGAGGGGACGGCTGTTATGTCTCTTTCCTCCTTAACTCCAACAAGAAATCTTTTGAAAACGTTCATGTCGTACTTAATTTTTTTACGGTGTTTTCTTGTTTTTGTCCTTGTTTCTATAAACAAGTGAATTTCTTTGCTTGAAAGTACCTTTTTTTTTCCTTCGACAATTTCAGTTCGTTCTATTAGATCTGTGTCTGATCAGTCATCATTCTGGATAATAAAATTTACTTTCACTGTGCTCAGTTGAGTCATTTTTTTCACACAGTGTTGTTCATTGTGTATGTCCGTTAAAAAGGTCGTATGATAAAATGCTTATTGACTGAGTTAGGTCGGGCTGGACGGGAAAACATTTGGCTTGAGATCATGCCGTAGCGCTCGGTCCGTACGGCATGATCTCGAGCCAGATGTTTTCCCATCCAGCCCTCCCACTCCGTCAATAAGTAAATAATAAAGTTTTGCATTGAGACAAAAAAAAAGCAGGATATTGAGCAAAGAGACCGACAGTCTAATCAAGGGCTAAACACAGAACAGGTGCACACAATTCGGAAACAAGCAAATGACAGGACAGACGCGGAGACGGGACGAGAACCAAAACAAGCCACCAGACAAAACATCAACAAAAGCAAAGCACATGTAGGATAAAGAACAGGTACCGTACACTACCGTTCAAAAGTTTGGGGTCACTTTGAAATTTCCTTATTTTTGAAAGAAAAGTTCTTTTCAATGAAGATCACTTTAAACTAATCAGAAATCCACTCTATACATTGCTAATGTGGTAAATGACTATTCTAGCTGCAAATGTCTGGTTTTTGGTGCAATATCTCCATAGGTGTATAGAGGCCCATTTCCAGCAACTCTCACTCCAGTGTTCTAATGGTACAATGTGTTTGCTCATTGCCTCAGAAGGCTAATGGATGATTAGAAAACCCTTGTACAATCATGTTAGCACAGCTGAAAACAGTTTAGCTCTTTAGAGAAGCTATAAAACTGACCTTCCTTTGAGCAGATTGATGCCATGTACACACGTAGCCGGGTATTTTTAAAACCGAACATTTTCCCCCCCTCCGTTTCTAAAAATGTTTTATCCACACCACCTCGTCTTCGAAAAAAATCCCTTCCACACATAACCGAACATCTGCGTTTTCAATCACATTCATAAGCATTCCAAACCTGTAGATGGCATCATTTCCCCAAATCCTACCCCCTAATCACATCAGAATAGCCCTCTGTTGGCGTCACTTCCGCCTAAACATAAAACATGGCGCCAAGCTCGTTCGTCTGGACAGACTCGGAGGCAGAATTGCTTCTAAACACAATTTTGGAGTATAAACTTCAAAAGACGCAAGAAAACGTTGATTGGGAATCTTGTCAGTAGTTGGGCTTCTAAAATTAAACATGTAAATAGCACCTGCACAATAATTAACGCTTTCAACCTGCACTACTCCAATCCATTACTCTTTGTCCATGCTTAATCTGGCTTCTGCAGTAAACAAAGGTCGCACGTTTGATGTCAGGGCAGATTTGTTGTCATTTTTTTGGCGCAGATTGTGACGTTCTAAAATGCAAAATTCCGGTTATCTCTGTCTACACGAAAAGGCATACACGGAGTTTTCAAAAATCTTCACTTTGCCCGGAGTTTTTTTAAATATTCGTTTTTGATGTGTTTTCATGTGGATGACAGGCCAAAACGTAGAAAAATATCTTCGATTTAGCAGATACCCGGCTACGTGTGGACGGGGTCTGAGTTTCTGGAGCATCACATTTGTGGGGTCGATTAAATGCTCAAAATGGCCAGAAAAATGTCTTGACTATATTTTCTATTCATTAACCCTGCTGACAGTAGTCGGAGGGGTTATTATTTTCACCTGCGTCAGTCTGTGTGTGTGTGTATCTGTCTGTCTGTCTGTCTGTCTGTGTGTCTGCAAGATATCTCAAGAACCAATGGATCGATTTGGACCAAATTTTGTACATGTGTTGCCAATCACCCAGGAAGGAAACCATTAAATTTTGGAGGTCAAAGGTCAAGGTCATGGCAGAACTTCGAAATTTTCGCCCAATGTATTTTAATAGGGAAAAGGCGGGGTTTGCACTCGTTAGAGTGTCCCTGTCTAGTTTTACAACTTATGGTGGTAAATAAAAGTGTGACTTTTCATGGAAAACACAAAATTGTCTGGGTGACCCCAAACTTTTGAACGGTAGTGTAGATGCACTGTATTAGGCTGGATGCAATGCGGCGTTTTATAGAATGAAGCAGGCATATCTGAAAGGGCAAATCAAAATTAATGCTGAAAAACAGACACTGTATCAGGAGATCAGAAGACCGATCTAACGAGGCTAGACACAACTCAGTAAACAAAATGTATATGGTCAGTACTGGAAAGGCATCTGTGCAAACAAACGACTCGGTAAGGTCACTTGTTGAATGTTGAATGCCAAGACCGGGACTGTGTGTAGATTCACTGAATGTCTGGGCTATTTCTGGGATGTGTGCTAATTGGGAACAGGTGGTGGTGACTGAATCTCTGGGGAACGAGAATGAAGTAGTGCATCACGTGACTTCTAGTTCATTGTATGTGGAGGTATATGGAGCATGGAGGAGATGTGACCTCTATAGAGAGGACATTACACAGTCGCGTGAAGATATGAAGTTTATCTTTGAGTGGTGAATGTATACATCACGAGTAAGTGAAGTGAAATATTTTTCAACACGAGAAGATAAACTTTATATTTTCGCACCATCATGTAATATTCTTTATATTATATGGACACCTTCAAAAAAAAAAAGCAAGTTAATCAAAAGAATTTTAATTCTGAACCGGTTCGCCATTTTGACAGCGCATGTCTAGTCAGCGGGAAAACACTGGGAGTGACGTCATCGGAGTGAAATATCAGGAAATATTATACATACAGGACACTTTTTCGATGGAATAAAACCGTGTGTTCTGTTCCCTCCTAGCGGGTTTCATTCATTTGTTTTGATAGCATGCAATATTGTTAGCATGTCGCTTATCCTACATGTATTACGTCATGCTACCCAATGGAGAACGAGCGTTGAATATGGTTTACGATATTACATGGTTGTCAAGACGACATGACGTCACAGGTCGGAGACGTAAAACTTCGACGCAAGCGAGCGACTGGGACAGTTTGTAAACAAACATGGCCGCCAGGTTTGCTTCGTTAAATACGGAAGATTTTGAGAGAATTTTGAAAAAGAAAGACGCGTTGAACACCCGAAAGGAATGTGTATGTATAATAAATAAATAAATAAATAAATAAAATATCAGATAATATCACTCGTCCTCGACTTGCTCAATATCATGCTAGCTGAATGGAATATATCTGATATACCATGAAAAAAAAGCCAGCCAATATTATTTAAATGTGTCACTCAGATCTGCGATGTACTTCGTATGAAAAATGTGAGTTTTTCAACACATCTTCAAGCCAGCGTCTGATTTTCTTTTTATGCCTCCGCCACCGTAAGGTGCAGGAGGCATTATGTTTTCGGGTTGTCCGTGCGTGCGTGCGTCCGTCCCGAAACCTTGTGAACGCGATATCTCAAAGGCTCATGAAAGGAATTTCACCAAACTTTCACCATTTGTGTGCTTTGGGACAAACATGAACTGATTAGATTTTGAGATCAAAAGTTCTAAGGTCAAGGGTCACTGTGAGGTCAAATATCTGTCCGAGAACCTTGTGAACACACTATCTCCAAGGCAAATCAAAGGAATTTCACCAAACTTTCACCATTTGTGCATTTGGGGACAAAGATAAACTGATTAGATTTCGAGATCAAAAGGTCTAAGGTCAAGGTCACTGTGAGGTCCGAGAACCTTGTGAACACAATATCTCCAAGGCTAATACAAGTAATTTCACCAGGTCAAGATTAGTGTGAGGTCAAATGTCCATCCCCAAATCACAACTTAATAAGGCATGTAGTCTACCGGGCGGAGGCATCCCCATCGACGCCGTTGGCGTCGAGTTCTATCTAGTTTTATATCGACACATTCACAAACAAAAAGTATCCAAATTTATCAAAACAATTCACTGCTTTCCTCACGAGTGACATCGAGTTTTATGTCATGGTTTTGGTTCTCCGTGTCCGGGATGGAGCTCATATAAAAACTGTGAGTGGTGTATTTTCCAGTAAAACACTCCTGTCCATATAGTTTCTAGTTTCCACTGAGTTATCAAAGGTCAAGTTAATAGTATTTTTTTTTTTGTCATTTATTACAGTGATATTCAGAGGCATTAGTCTCTACTGTTTCCAAATTATTTCGCCCGTTATACACACAATTGCTATGTGCCTCAGTACACAATCTTCCTCGGTGTTCTTTTCCTACAAGTTATGATACGGAAAAATCCCCATAGCTGTAATTCATGAACGGTCCACTCCACATACAATCTGTCAGTCTCCGTTTGATCACAAAACAACAAAAGGTTTCCCGAATCAACATTTCAGCAACTTCAAATCAATATTAGTGTCCCCTACTGCTGATTTTCTGAATCTATCCGGAAAGTTAATCTACTCCGCCAGCACCGCCATGATTGAAAATCACACGATTGCCTTCCTGCGCGCTGATTGTTCGAGCTTTGACCAGTGTTCGTGAACCTTACACGCCGTGCTGTTTTACCTATCAGTATCCCCCAATCAAAAGCACGCCCAAATAAACTTGAGAATAATGATTTGAAGCCACATAGTGTATCATAAATTTCGACTTTGTGTACTACTTGGAAGGTACCCTTCCATACCACGACACGGTGCGTTGTGAGCCTTTAGTCCCATTTTTGTTACTCATCTTGACAGTTCACATTTAAGACATCGGTGCATGATTTCTTGCAGACGAATTCAACATCACTCACCTTCAACCAATCAGCGTGCAGCAATGCATCACATCTCATCTCATTATCTCTAGCCGCTTTATCCTGTTCTACAGGGTCGCAGGCAAGCTAGAGCCTATCCCAGCTGACTACGGGCGAAGGCGGGGTACACCCTGGACAAGTCGCCAGGTCATCACAGGGCTGACACATAGACACAGACAACCATTCACACTCACATTCACACCTACGGTCAATTTAGAGTCACCAGTTAACCTAACCTGCATGTCTTTGGACTGTGGAGGAAACCGGAGCACCCGGAGGAAACTCACATGGACACGGTAAGAACATGCAAACTCCGCACAGAAAGGCCCTCGCCGGCCACGGGGCTCGAACCCGGACCTTCTTGCTGTGAGGCAACAGCACTAACCACTACATGAGTTCCAAAACAGCAACACCTGCGACGTAGACTGGAAGATTTTTTCTTGGTTGAAAAAAATTGAACGTTTGGATGAATATTATCGACTTGAATTGAATAACATGTTGGAGCGAGTAATCTTTATCGATTCATGATCAAAATAAGGTTGGAAGACTGGCCGTGGAGCTAGCAGTTTACGAAATACATGACTTCTAACGTGGGAACCCCAAGCTTTGGGATCTTTCCGTGTCATAACTTGTAGGAAAAGAAGACAGAGGAGAATTGTGTATTGGGGCATGGAGCGACTGTGGTTAGACCAGCTGAATCAGTGAAGAAAAAAAATTATAGATATCTTAGATATCTAAAAGCTTCATGAATGCAGTGTTATAGAGACTAATTAAGGGTCGAGGGGTAAAATGTATAATTTTTTATAATCGCCCATAATTATCGGCTCTTCTCGCTATCCTCTTCTATAGAAAGACAACAGACTGCATCAAACCTCGCTTTGTGTTACATTCTTCTTCAAATAAGCCTCTAATTAAGCCTCCAGCATTGTTTCATAAAGGATTTACACACTGTTTATGAGTGTGTTCTGAAGATCCAGTGTAAAGAAATCACACACATCACCATTTTTATCAGTTTACAGTGACATTTAATCAGTGGCGTGCACAGACATTTTGGGGGGCAAGTGCTCTGGGGGGGAAAAAAGGGCACTTTTTTGCGCATGTGGAACACCTTATTATAAAAGTCTGAGATTTAACCCTCCTCTTGTGTTCATAATCATATCAAAGTTTTGGGTATTTTTCTGTAGTTCCATCTTTAAAAAGTCTGATAAAGTCTGAAAGTCTGATCTTCCCGTCACTGACTTGAGTCTCAAGACTGTGTTTATTCACAGATTTCCGTGAGATCATCTTAAAATTTGTAATGAAATATACTAGGGCTGGGTATCACCAGATACCTCACGATACGATACTATGGCGATATTTTGCCCACGATAACGATAATATCACGGTACAGCGATTCTGCGATAATCGATATATTGCAAGAAATTTCAACCACATCACAATATCTGTGTCACTGAAGAAAATCAGAATTTATTGACCACTGTAAAATTACATTTCACATACATAACTACACACTCTTGCCAGACATATATTTGTCTCTATTCTACTGCTGGCAAAACCAAGAGTTGCTTCACTACAACATACAGAAAATTCCCATTTCTGTGCTAGTATTCTCAACTTTTCTGTAAGCATGGACACATCAGTGCACTGCAAAAAATGATTTCTTGTTGAGAGAAAATATCTTTAATATGGGTGAATTTATCTATTATTTCTTGTTAGAAGTTTACTAGAACTCAAATGTAAGATTATTTAGCTTACTTTGAGACACTTTTACTAATTTCAAGCCTTAAATTTTCTTATTCTATTGGCAGATAATTTTGCTCATTTTAAGCATTCAATTCTAGAAAGAAGCAAAATTATCTGCCAATAGAATAAGAAAATTTAAGGCTTGAAATTAGTAAAAGTGTCTCAAAGTAAGCTAAATAATCTTATATTTGAGTTCTAGTAAACTTATAATAAGAAATAATAGATAAATTCACCCATATTAAAGATATTTTCTCTCAACAAGAAATCATTTTTTGCAGTGTGCTGCTTAACAAGCAGAATCAAATTGTTTTATGAAAACTTAAAACTTGCACTGCAGACTGCACATTTCAGTGCTAACACTAATATCAATTTGTTCTTTGTAAACTTGAGAACATGTACCGGAGAACATTTAAGTGCTTATTTTGCAGGAACAACACACTGTCTGAAACACATTGAAAAGTGCAGTGGGCATCTTAATTGGAGCATCTTAATTTAATTGGAGCGAAACAGGTTTTGCAAAGTGCATTCTCTTTGTCCGGCTCACTGTTTTTTTTTTTCTCCTTTCCTTTGGAATCCAAAGTGCCTCCAAACATCTGCCTTAAAGTTCGGCGGCGTCTCTAGGTTTACGTTAACAGCCATGCTTGCCTGTTTTTTTTCCTCACTGCAACCGCCGGGGAAAAAAGAGAAGACGAAGAGTGCCTTGCAGTGAGGTAGCGGCACAGCGACACCTCGCGGAGCGGAGGTGCGGAAGTCGTACTGGATTTACAACCCATCTGAAACATGATTTTATTATTTGAAAAAATATCGATATTCAAATTTTGAGTATCGATATTGAATCGGAAGACAAAGTATCGCGATATATCGCCGTATCGATATTTTTGCACACCCCTAAAATATACACACTCAATGGGCTCAACGGAGCTCTCCTTTATTTGCATTACGGCGTGCATACTAGCATAACGTGATATTCTTAATCATGTTATAAAAACAGGTCAGAATTGATGGAGAGTGGGGTTGCCTCAATGGTTTAGGCTACATTTAAAATGTTGTTCAGTTTGTTTCTCCATATGGAAAGGGAGCAAATAAGCTGGCAAAGGCTGCCATGTGCAGTTGTTTCTGTATGCGACGGGCTACTTCACGACAAAATAATTACAGCTTGGGCTTAGAGGGCAAACAGTACATTTTCACTCGATTCATGTGTTACCTGGCTGGTGGGGCAGGGGAAGAGCTGACTGACTGCCCGATGTGTTGTCTGCGCTACGACAAGGCCGTGGTAGAGGTCTGCGCGGGTCGGATTTTTCAGTCCCGCTCCTGCCTGCGCCCGCATTGTGCAGTCCCACTCCCACCCGCGTCCGCAAAGAATTATGATTTTCAGTCGCGCTCCCACCCGCGCCCACAAAGAATTATGATTTTCAGTCCCGCTCCCGCCCCCGCCCGCAAATCCCGCATGATGCAGACGTTCGCGTTATTTCTCAGGAAAGTTCTTGTCTTGACACAGCGTGATGGTGCCCCGCCCCCTACTTTGAGTGGATTTGAGCATAAATATCTACACTCACGTTCACGTTTGTTATTATTTACCTTGTTTCTGAATTCAGCATGTAGTGTCTCTAATAATAATAATTAGTGCTGTCAAGCGATTAAAATATTTAATAGCGAATCGCACATTTTTGTCACATGAGAAACCATTGTAATTCTCTGATCAGCATAAAAAAGTGAATAGGCTTGCTTTGTACCAATGTTGTTTTTTTTTATTGCAAAGCAGAGCTAGCAAGAAAACCATGAGTGAACAACTCTAATCAGAGAGACAGGTTACACAGTGACGGTAGGCTTGACTCAATGCTATCCCAGAAATCCTTCCTGTAATATGCAAATTTGGCCACCTCTGATTGGACAGCCAAATTTGCATATTACAGGAAGAATTTCTGGGATAGCATTGAGTCAAGCCTACCGCCACTGTGTAACCTGTCTCTCTGATTAGAGTTGTAGACTAACTCAAGCAGTAAATCACTTCACTCATGATTCTCTTGCTAGCTGGGTGTGAACGGTGAGTCATTCGAGTTATCAAAGGATTTCCCATTAGGGTGATCAATGGCAAATTTAAGATGCCATTCCTCACTCAATCTGGCAATCTGATTCTCTCTGCAAATTTAGGCATCTTAAAATGTTTTTATTAATGTCAAATAAAATATCCAGCACAAATTATACAACCCCGATTCCAAAAAAGTTGGGACAAAGTACAAATTGTAAATAAAAACGGAATGCAATAATTTACAAATCTCAAAAACCGATATTGTATTCACAATAGAACATACACAACATATCAAATGTCGAAAGTGAGACATTTTGAAATTTCATGCCAAATATTGGCTCATTTGAAATTTCATGACAGCAACACATCTCAAAAAAGTTGGGACAGGGGCAATAAGAGGCTGGAAAAGTTAAAGGTACAAAAAAGGCACAGCTGGAGGACCAAATTGCAACTCATTAGGTCAATTGGCAATAGGTCATTAACATGACTGGGTATAAAAAGAGCATCTTGGAGTGGCAGCAGCTCTCAGAAGTAAAGATGGGAAGAGGATCACCAATCCCCCTAATTCTGTGCCGACAAATAGTGGAGCAATATCAGAAAGGAGTTCGACAGTGTAAAATTGCAAAGAGTTTGAATATATCATCATCTACAGTACATAATATCATCAAAAGATTCAGAGAATCTGGAAGAATCTCTGTGCGTAAGGGTCAAGGCTGGAAAACCATACTGGGTGCCCGTGATCTTCGGGCCCTTAGACGGCACTGCATCACATACAGGCATGCTTCTGTATTGGAAATCACAAAATGGGCTCAGGAATATTTCCAGAGAACATTATTTGTGAACACAATTCACCGTGCCATCCGCCGTTGCCAGCTAAAACTCCATAGTTCAAAGAAGAAGCCGTATCTAAACATGATCCAGAAGAACAGACGTCTTCTCTGGGCCAAGGCTCATTTAAAATGGACTGTGGCGAAGTGGAAAACTGTTCTGTGGTCAGACGAATCAAAATTTGAAGTTCTTTATGGAAATCAGGGAGGCCGTGTCATTCGGACTAAAGAGGAGAAGGATGACCCAAGTTGTCATCAGTGCTCAGTTCAGAAGCCTGCGTCTCTTATGGTATGGGGTTGCATTAGTGCGTGTGGCATGGGTAGCTTACACATCTGGAAAGACACCATCAATGCTGAAAGGTATATCCAGGTTCTAGAGCAACATATGCTCCCATCCAGACGACGTCTCTTTCAGGGAAGACCTTGCATTTTCCAACATGACAATGCCAAACCACATACTGCATCAATTACAGCATCATGGCTGCGTAGAAGAAGGGTCCGGGTACTGAACTGGCCAGCCTGCAGTCCAGATCTTTCACCCATAGAAAACATTTGACGCATCATAAAATGGAAGATTCGACAAAAAAGACCTAAGACAGTTGAGCAACTAGAATCCTACATTAGACAAGAATGGGTTAACATTCCTATCCCTAAACTTGAGCAACTTGTCTCCTCAGTCCCCAGACATTTACAGACTGTTGTAAAAAGAAAAGGGGATGTCTCACAGTGGTAAACATGGCCTTGTCCCAACTTTTTTGAGATGTGTTGTTGCCATGAAATTTAAAATCACCTAATTTTTCTCTTTGAATGATACATTTTCTCAGTTTAAACATTTGATATGTCATCTATGTTCTATTCTGAATAAAATATGGAATTTTGAAACTTCCACATCATTGCATTCCGTTTTTATTTACAATTTGTACTTTGTCCCAACTTTTTTGGAATCGGGGTTGTATATGATAGACATAAATTGATAATTTATAAATTTTATTTGAAACACGTTTTTAGTTAGCGGGACTGCAGCTCATCACCGCTCCCGCCCGCGCTGCATATGTGCACTCCCGCTCCCGCCCGTGCCCACATATGTGCACTTCCGGTCCCGCCCGCACCCGCAATGAGCTTTCAAAATTTGTCCCGTGCCGCACTGCTTTGCGGTGGGTCCCGCGAGTCCCGCGGGACTCCCGCGGGAGTGCAGGGCTCTAGGCCGTGGCTTCCAGGACGCTATGCTGCTGCAACCTCACATTGAATGCACTGCACGCTTGTTCACGTGACAGAGCAAGAGAGACAGAGGTCCGGTGTGTGTGCGGAGGGGGCACACATCGGAACATTATTTTCACACACGCTTTTAATGCCGTGGCTTTTCTAAAAGATCATGTCGACATTGGCCTCAGTAAACTGTAAAAAAAAAAAAATTCAAAAGGGCAATTTTTTGGACAGAGGGCAGAGGGGCAGGTGCTTGAGCACCACCTCGTGTCTATCTGTGCACGCCACTGCATTTAATGCTGTCGAATGGCCAGAAAACATGTTCCTCCTTATCGTTGACATTTACTTTGGATTATTTTTATTATTCTGACTTGGGTCTTCATGAAGGTTTTTTAGGGTTTCGTTTTAATTGATATATTCGTCAGATTTTTATCCAGTCATTAGATTGCATATAAACATCGGTCTTGAGAGAATTTCACCTTTCCACTAGTGGCATTTTCTGTCTGCGTTGAACAAAACTACGTGGATGGATGAAATATTCACCTTAAAAAACTACTTTGCAAACGTTGCAAAACTGTTGCGGGCTTAACCATGGATTTTGTTCGAAGCCTTGTTTAAGCTTTCAGCCTTAAGGGCTGTGTTAAAAATGGAATGATGGAATAAGCGTGTGGCTCCTGTGATCAAACAGCAGCGACACAGCAACCGTGATTATGCCATGCAATTTCACATGCTTCTGCTGATCTGTCAAGTATAAATTGGGCATCATGTTTGAAAACGACATGGTAAAACAGAGCAGCTGTAGGTCTTTCAATGCTGGGAGCATACTGGATGATCATGCAGTGCTGTGTAGTCATTTATTCTTATTCACAGCTTTATTCTAGTTAGCATCCCTGCAGTTTAAATTAGTAATTTTGGAAACAGAGAACTAAAGTTCATTCGAAAATGTTGTACAATATCGATATTATGCATCATACCGTAGTAGGCATATCAGGTGAAAATACAACTTCAATCCAAATTGCTTGAAACTGCTCTCAGTGAATTCAAAATTGAATGCTAAACAACATACTTTTTACAGAATTAAATTATGTTTATCTGTTCTTGAGATATTGCAAATCAAAGATTGAAGAAATGGCGTAATTTTTAGAAAACCCGTAATATTCTGTCTGAGGATCACACGGTCCAAAATGGGCCTCATTACCCAGTGAGATCAAACGGGGGTTTTTTTTTTCAATAACTTTTTCATTTTTCAAGAAATTTACATGGAAATTGGCAGGCACATTGATGGTTGTATACTGAATACAAAGTTTGAAAAATGAGTAAAAACAAATAATGCAAATTAGTATTTAATTAGTATCAATTATGCAAATTAGGTAAAAAATTGAAATCAGTACACTCAATAAAAAAGTAATCAAAGATTATTTCTAATACCCTCTTTGTGCTCTGTAGGCCTTTGTAGTTCTCAAAAGTAGGGCCTACTAGTGTTTATATGAAAAAATATCAATGATATTCACAGCTTTCAAGTCAAGTCAACTTTACTGTCAAATATGCTATACATGCTCGACATACAGCACAGATGAAATTTCAGTCCTCTCTGACCCACAGTGCAAACAGGCAATGCAATAAATAAAAATAGAATAATTGAAAAAAACAAACAACAATATAAACAGTATAAACACTCTAGATAGGAACTAGACATAGACTAAACACTCAGACAAACAATATAAACAGTATAAATAAACAGTATAAACACTAGATAAGAACAAGACATAGACTAAACACTCAGACAATATAAACAGTGTAAACACTAGATAAGAACTACACACAGACTAAACACTCAGACAATATAAACAGTATAAACACTCTAGATATGAACTAGACGTAGACTAAACACACACACACACACACACAAATTGGTTCAAATAACAAAACAGTCAAGGGCACTTGAGGTATAGCAGGTAAACATGAAATAAGCAGTATAAACAAACTAGCAGCTGTTAAGGTGAGGTAGTGCGGAATAGTGCAAATGGGCGAGGTAAAGTGAGATGTGCGGTCCCTGAGTTCAGTGTGTTAATGAACGATGAGATGTATGTATGTATGTGTGTGTGTGTGTTGGGGGGGGACTGTGAGGATGACATGTCAGATGCTGAAGGGGGGGCAGGGGTGTGTGCGAGCAGAATCTGTGGCGGGGGGAGGAGGGGCAGAACAGGGAGGGCGTTGAGCCTCCTGACTGCCTGGTGAAAGAAACTGTTCTTGAGCCTGCTGGTTTTGGCCCGGAGACTCCGCAGTCTCCTCCCCGACGGCAGCAGGCTGAAGAGGCTGTGAGATACGTGGGTGGGGTCACCTGCAATCCTGATGGCTTTGCGGGTGAGGCGGGAGTTATAAATATCCATTAGAGAAGGGAGAGAGACACCAATGATCCTCTCAGCTGCTCTCACGATGTGCTGCAGAGACTTGCAACAAGACACGGTGCAGGCGCCGTACCACACGGTGATGCAGCTGGTCAGAATGTTCTCGATGGTGCCTCTGTAGAAAGTGTGCATGATGGGGGCCGGGGCTCTTGCTCTCCTCAGTTTGCAGAGGAAGTACAGACGCTGTTGGGCTTTTTTGGCCAGTGATGAGGTGTTGTTGCTCCAGGACAGGTCTTCAGAGATATGCACACCCAGAAACTTGGTGCTGCTCACCCTCTCCACTGCAGCACCGTCAATAGATAGTGGAGCATGCTGGGTGTGCTCTCTCCTGAAGTCCACAACAATCTCCTTCGTCTTCTCCACGTTCGGACGGAGATTGTTGTCCTTGCACCACATGGCCAAGCGGCTCACCTCACTCCTGTAGATTGTCTCATTGCCATTGTTGATGAGACCCACCACAGTCGTGTCATCCGCAAACTTAATGAAGAGATTTGAGCTGGATGTTGGTGTGCAGTCGTGGGTCAGCAGAGTGAAGAGGAGAGGGCTTAGCACACATCCTTGGGGGACTCCCGTGTTCAGTGTAATGGTGCTGGAGGAGTTGCTGCCGACCCGTACAGTCTGTGGTCTCCCCGTCAGGAAGTCCAGCAGCCAGTTGCACAGGGAGGTGTTGAGTCCCAGCTGGTCCAGTTTATGAATGAGCTGCTGAGGAATGATTGTGTTGAATGCTGAGCTAAAGTCTATGAACAGCATTCTGACATACGAGTCTTTTGTCTCCAGGTGGGTGAGGGCTGAGTGGAGGGCAGTAGAGATGGCGTCATCGGTCGAATGGTTGGACTGATATGCAAACTGGAAAGGATCCAGGGCGGGGGGAGGGCAGACTTGATATGCATCATGACTAGCCGCTCGAAGCACTTCATGAGGATGGGAGTGAGTGCGACAGGGTGATAGTCATTGAAGCAGGAGGGAGACGGCTTCTTCGGGACCGGGATGATGGTGGTGGTTTTGAGGCACGTGGGGACAACAGCCTGGCTCAACGAGATGTTGAAGATGTCTGTAAAGACATCTGTGAGCTCCTCGGCACAGTCTCTCAGGACACGACCAGGAATGTTATCAGGACCCGGGGCTTTTCATGCATTTGTTGTCCTGAGAGCTCTCTTCACGCTGTCTGGGGACAGCGTCAACACCTGGTCGCCGGGAGGTGGTGGGGTCTTCTGTGCCGTGGTGCTGTTGTCTGCCTCAAAGCGAGCGAAGAAGTCGTTCAACTGATTCAGCAGAGACGTGGAGTTGTCACAGGTCTGTGGCGAGGGCTTGTAGTCTGTGATGGTCTGAATCCCCCGCCACAGGTTCCTGGTGTCTCTGCTGTCATTGAAATGGTCAGCAATGTGCCTGGAATACTATCTCTTGGCCACCCTGATGCCTCGTGACAGATTGGCCTTAGCTGTCCTCAGGCCCACCTCGTCCCCAGCTCTGAAGGCAGTGTTCCGAGCCCACAGGAGCCAATAGACTTCCCCTGTCAGCCATGGCTTCTGATTGGCCCGAATGGAGATGGTTCTGGTGACCGTAACGTCGTCCATGCACTTCCTCATGTAGGCAGTGACGGTCTCCGTGTACTCCTGGAGATCTGTGGTGGTGTTGTAGGTGGCCGCCTGTCTGAACATGCTCCAGTCAGTGGTGGAAAAACAGTCCTGGAGTGCCTCTGAGGACCCCTCTGGCCACACACGTATCTGTTTTGTAGCTGGTTTGGTGACTTTAACCAGCAGCCTGTATGCTGGCATTAGTATAACAGTGGAGTGATCTGAGGCCCCAAGGTGGGGGAGGAGTAGGGCTTTGTAGGCATCTTTATGCATGGTGTAAACATTGTCCAGAGTATTGTTTCCACGTGTAGGAAAGTTGATATGTCCATAGAGTTTTGGAAACACGCTTTTGGGGTTTACATGATTGAAATCCCCAGCCAGGATGAGGAAAGCATCTGGGTGGGCTGTCTGCTGCTCACTGATGTGCTGACAGAGTTCATTCAGTGCTTCACTCCTGTTGTTATTGGAGCCGGGAGGGATGTATAATGCTACCAGCAATATGGCTTTAAATTCCCTCGGCAGATAGAATGGCCGGCACTTAATAATCATAAACTCCATCATAAATTTCCAAGATGGCGGCGCGCACACATGCAGCGGCTCCTCTCTGTCCCGACAGAACGGTGTTTGTGTTTTTTGTGTTTTAAAACAGTGTGTATCTGTTTGTCTTTGTCGCGTCCATTAGTCTCAAGGCACACATACTCCCGTGAGTTTCTGCTCAACATCCGCAGAACTATATTAACGGATATAAATCCAGCGGACGCGGAAGTGCTATGCGGCTGATCACTACACAGAGTCCTCCGCCACGAGTCTTCCCCCCCCTCGACTAGCGCTCTGTCTGACCGGTAGCATGTTAGCCGGGCTAGCTGAATGGCACAGTCCGGGACGTTGTCATTAAGCCATGTTTCCACAAACACAAGGACACAGCACTCACTCACAGACTTAAAAGATGAGCGGAGGCAAACCTCGAAAAAATCTGTGTGATCACATCCAATAAACAATTCACATGAATTGAATTGAAATTGACACTCGTGTTTCTGACTTCTGGTTTTTTAAATCATCATTCTGACCACTAAGATTTCAATATTTTTCATCAAAAGAACTCCAGTTATATTCTAAAATAGTTATTTACATGAATCAGTTTGATCTGAAAAAAAGTAGGTAAAGCTATGAAAACTCACTTCAAAGTCTTCCGTGAGGCAATACATCAAAACTAGCTGATGGAAAATTTTGCTGAATACTTCATTAGAAACAGTGAGAGCGAGAGAACATCCCTATAAAAGTGATCTGATTGATATTCACGAGTAATCCAGTTGGAAACCGATCAGAAGAGAGAGAGCCTGAGGACATTCCCGTGACTCAAAAAGCACTATCAGTTTCCCGACATCCCGCGAGCAGAGAGTGTACTCTGTTGGAACAAATTCAACCTGCTGTCACTCCCAAAGTACTGAACAGATCTTAACGAGATACATTTCTTTGGAAAGCAGAAATTATCAGCTTTTTAATGACCATATTGACGATAGAAAATATTCAAGAGTTAAGCAATGACAGGTTTGGAAACTTAAATGAGCGTCTGCATGGACAATTTTCACAGCACGGCCAGTGAGCGTCTGATATGCCTACTATATTATATATAGATATTGTATATTATAGTGTTTATTATAGATATATTATAGATATTTAGATTAAAGATAGATATTGTATAATACAGATATTTTAGACATTATGGATAATATACAGAGGTGCTTGAAAGTTTGTGAACCCTTTAGAATTTTCTATAATATATATATATATATATATATTTCTGCACAAATATGACCTAAAACATCATCAGATTTTCACACAGGTCCTAAAAGTAGATAAACAGAAGCCAGTTAAACAAATGAGACAAAAATATTATACTTGGTCATTTATTTATTGAGGAAAATGATCCAATATTACATATCTGGGGCGGCACGGTGGTGTAGTGGTTAGCGCTGTCGCCTCACAGCAAGAAGGTCCTGGGTTCGAGCCCCGGGGCCGGCGAGGGCCTTTCTGTGTGGAGTTTGCATGTTCTCCCCGTGTCCGTGTGGGTTTCCTCCGGGTGCTCCGGTTTCCCCCACAGTCCAAAGACATGCAGGTTAGGTTAACTGGTGACTCTAAATTGACCGTAGGTGTGAATGTGAGTGTGAATGGTTGTCTGTGTCTATGTGTCAGCCCTGTGATGACCTGGCGACTTGTCCAGGGTGTACCCCGCCTTTCGCCCGTAGTCAGCTGGGATAGGCTCCAGCTTGCCTGCGACCCTGTAGAAGGATAAAGCGGCTAGAGATAATGAGATGAGATGAGATTACATATCTGTGAGTGGCAAAAGTATGTGAACCTCTCGGATTAGCAGTTAATTTGAAAGTGAAATTAGAGTCGGGTGTTTTCAATCAATGGGATGACAATCAGGTGTGAGTGGGCACCCTGTTTTATTTAAGGAACAGGGATCTATCAGAGTCTGATCTTCACAACACACGTTTGTGGAAGTGTATCATGGCACGAACAAAGGAGATTTCTGAGGAGCTCAGAAAAAGCGTTGTTGATGCTCATCAGGCTGAAAAAGGTTACAAAACCATCTCTAAAGAGTTTGGACTCCACCAATCCACAGTCAGACAAATTGTGTACAAATGGAGGAAATTCAAGACCATTGTTACCCTCCCCAGGAGCGGTTGACCAACAAAGATCACTCCAAGAGCAAGGTGTGTAATAGTCGGCGAGGTCACAAAGGACCCCAGGGTAACTTCTAAGCAACTGAAGGCCTCTCTCACATTGGCTAATGTTCATGAGTCCACCATCAGGAGAACACTGAACAACAATGGTGTGCATGGCAGGGTTGCAAGGAGAAAGCCACTGCTCTCCAAAAAGAACATTGCTGCTCGTCTGCAGTTTGCTAAAGATCATGTGGACAAGCCAGAAGGCTAATGGAAAAATGTTTTGTGGATGGATGAGACCAAAATAGAACTTTTTGGTTTAAATGAGAAGCGTTATGTTTGGAGAAGGGAAAACCCTGCATTCCAGCATAAGAACCTTATCCCATCTGTGAAACATGGTGGTGGTAGTATCATGGTTTGGGCCTGTTTTGCTGCATCTGGGCCAGGACGGCTTGCCATCATTGATGGAACAATGGATTCTGAATTATACCAGTGAATTCTAAAGGAAAATGTCAGGACATCTGTCCATGAACTGAATCTCAAGAGAAGGTGGGTCATGCAGCAAGACAGCGACCCTAAGCACACAAGTCGTTCTACCAAAGAATGGTTAAAGAAGAATAAAGTTAATGTTTTGGAATGGCCAAGTCAAAGTCTTGACCTTAATCCAATGTAAATGTTGTGGAAGGACCTGAAGCGAGCAGTTCATGTGAGGAAACCCACCAACATCCCAGAGTTGAAGCTGTTCTGTATGGAGGAATGGGCTAAAATTCCTCCAAGCCGGTGTGCAGGACTGATCAACAGTTACCGGAAACGTTTAGTTGCAGTTATTGCTGCACAAGGGGGTCACACCAGATACTGAAAGCAAAGGTTCACATACTTTTGCCACTCACAGATATGCAATATTGGATCATTTTCCTCAATAACTAAATGACTAAGTATAATATTTTTGTCTCATTTGTTTAACTGGGTTCTCTTTATCTACTTTTAGGACTTGTGTGAAAATGTGATGATGTTTTAGGTCATATTTATGCAGAAATATAGAAAATTCTAAAGGGTTCACAAACTTTCAAGCACCACTGTAATTTTCAAACTTCTTTGAGCTTTTGAACCAGTCTAAAAAAATTCAACAAATTTTAATGCTTAAAGATAAAGAATGCAAACAAACCGGCGAAAAGCAATTTGCGAAAAATGCAATAATAATAATTCTTGAAAAATAAAAAACCCACATTCTTACCATCAAATACTTTCATTCCATATTTTGTTGCTTTTTTTGTATTTTTTGGGGTTTTGTTTTCGAGTAGTATTTTTATTTCATCCTCGGTTGTTTCAGCAACACACTCCGTCATTTTGTTTTTCTCTACTCATGGTATATGAGCTGATAGCCTAGTAGTCGTGTAGGCAATCAGAGCGCACGATTGCTCATATCCAGTGAATGTGGATAGAATTAAAACAGGTATTCTCTCATGATCACCAGCCTCTTTTTTTTTCTCAATCTTGAAGGGAACAAAACAACAACAAAAAACCCAGCTTGTGTTCATGAAAGCCCACAAAAAAACAGTGTCCTCAGTCCTCAAGACATTCTACAAAAGAAAACTTCAAGGAACAGCATCACCTGCTCAAATTTGAATAATATCTCCCACCTCATGCAGGGAATGAAGGTCTGATACGGATTCTTTCTTAGTTTGGAGGCTTCATAAAAACCCACAGGTTCATCGAAAGTTAAGGGCAGTTTTCTCCGGAGTCGGGAAAATCTTGTTTGGACTGAGATGGATACCAGGCGTCAGGATTTCTGACATCGCAGTCTACTCACCTTCCCCGGGAGCGAGAGAGAAAGAAAGTAGCGTCTTTAGACAAAGCCAGCACCTTGGTGGAGGAAATATTTTATAATATATTGTCTCAGGGACACTCTGACAAGCTCTGACACTCGACACTAGAATCATTTTAGCTCTTCCCATGGCTGAATAATACAATAAGAGCGCTGGCCTTTCCAAAAAATACAGTAGTCGTCTGCCTTTTCTTGGAATTTTCCACATTAGAAAGGAAACCGGATGATGAGGCCATGATGAGACGTCGCATTATTGTAATGCGATACTTAATGCGGTATTATGACCCATTTGACTATAAATAACTCCGAAAAGTTCGTTTGAGTCAATGATCTATCATGAAAATTTTTTTCACTGAGGGAGTCGACACTATTATCCAGTAATCCAGTTGATTAAATTCATGCCTGATATAAAAGCTCGGCTTTTCAGGATAATAACCCTACTCTGTTGCAGGTCACTTTGTGTGAGCTGTGTGTGCATGTTAAAAAAAAATAAATCAAGAGACAAAGCACGAGGTGAGCACTGTTAGTTGTCATGTATTGATTTTTCAAGACAGCGGGAGGAAAGCTCACGTAAACACGCTAAGCCTTGTCTCTACATTCTAGCACAGCTGGCTAGTTTGTCAACACACAAATTGTATTAGCTTGAAGCAAAAAGCTCCAAATTCCGCAGGGAACACAAGCAGAGGGTCATGTTACGCCAACAGACAGCTTTTTTGGACTTGTTTACTTCAGTGTGTGGGCTGGGGTGTGTTAAAGAAGATGCCAGCGCTTTTTTGGTGACAATCTTTGAGTTGAGAGGAAGCCAATAAGGAGCTTTTGTAATGATGAGCAGAAATAGCTCCATTCTCTCCATAGTGTCTGTTGTGTCACAGAGTCGAGCACTGTGCTTTGTGTCTTCGTATTACTGTCATTGTCACAGAGGTCTCACGGAGTTCGGTTATGTCTGAGGCTTCTGTCTGACTCAAGGTCCCTAAATATTGATTCCTGTCAAAAATTGTAAGTTAGATATATATCAGAGGTGAGAAGAGCGGAATGACTCGAAAGTACTATTATTTTGAAGAATGAGTCAAGTAAAGGTCATCAGCAAAAAAGCTATTTGAGTAAAAGAGAGGATCCATCTTGTGATAGGTTCCGAGCAATATATAAGGAATAAAACACATAGGGGTGCACTTTTACAGGAGAATAATCAACGTGATGTGTTACTGTTACCATCCTGAAGCTGATTATTTTCCAATAAGACCATGCCTCAACATTTTTATCCTCCTTATCCCACAGTAATTTGCCAGTTATTTATTAAAGTATTTTATCCATTTATCATTTCATTTAATATTGTGGAATGTCCATGAAACAAGTTAGTTCTTGTTATCACGTACACCAATCAGCCATGACATTAAAACCACTGAATAACATTTGATGATCTCATTACAGGGGCGGCATGGTGGTGTAGTGGTTAGCGCTGTCGCCTCACAGCAAGAAGGTCCGGGTTCGAGCCCCGTGGCCGGCGAGGGCCTTTCTGTGCAGAGTTTGCATGTTCTCCCCGTGTCCGCGTGGGTTTCCTCCAGGTGCTCCGGTTTCCCCCACAGTCCAAAGACATGCAGGTTAGGTTAACTGGTGACTCTAAATTGACCGTAGGTGTGAATGGTTGTCTGTGTCTATGTGTCAGCCCTGTGATGACCTGGCGACTTGTCCAGGGTGTACCCTGCCTTTCGCCCGTAGTCAGCTGGGATAGGCTCCAGCTTGCCTGCGACCCTGTAGAACAGGATAAAGCGGCTAGAGATAATGAGATGATATGAGATCTCATTACAGTGGCACGTGTCAAGGGGTCGGATAGATTAGGCAGCAAGAGAACAGCCAGTTCTTGAAGAAGTTGATGTGTTGGAAGTAGGAAAATGTCCAAGTGTAAGGAGTGACTTCGACGAGAGCCAGATTGTGATGGCTCGATGACTAGGTCGGAGTATCTCCAAAATGGCACATCTTGTGTGATGTTCCTGATGTGCAGTGGTTAGTACCTGCCAAAAGTGGTCCAAGGATTCAAAGGACAACCGGTGAACCGGTGACAAGGTCATGGGTGTCAAAGGCTCATTGATTCGCATGGGACACGAAGGCTAGTCCATATTATCCAGTCTCACAGAAGAGCTCCTGGAGCACAAACTGCTGAAAAAGTTAAAGGGGAACTGAAGGCAAATTTTTTTATCATCAAAATTCTATTGATCTCATTTTATTAAATGTAGGAGTGCATTTCTGACAGCTATTTCGTTACTGCTATAGCATGTTATGAGTGTTTGAAATATGCCATGTAATAGATCAGTCCATATGTCAAAGCAATGGCCGTAAACAAGATTCGCTGAGACCTGTGCGAGACTATGTAGGATGGAAGTAAAACGTACAGCGGAAATCAAAGTGACCAACATCTGCCGACGTTGTCAAAAGACACGTGTGCCCTCCTTCGAATGCTGACATAATCAAGCCGGAAGTTTTCCGTGTCTAAATCACTCCTTACTCACTATATAGGGCACTATATAATGAGGACGCCATTTTGTAGTGCTGTCCGAAACCTTAGTGAGGATTATTTTACACCCTATATAGTGCACTCAAAGTATCCCACGATGCATCACGAAAAGTAGTGTATAACCGATGGTCACTAACCAAAGCAATATATCGCATCATGCATTGTGGTCGCGCTGAAAGAAATCAAATTAAAAGTCTCAAATTTGATTTAATAAAAGGCAGCGGCAAAGAAGAAAGTATTCAGCCTTGATTTTAAAAAACTGAAAGATGCAGGCACTTTGTATTGATTGATTAATGTGGGAACTACGCTCAGTATAATATGGGTTTATCACAAAAATACATGCATGTATTTATTATTTTGAAAACCCACCAGCCGACTGATCTGGCACGTTTTAATTGTGCGACAGTAATGACATAAATACCAACGCAACGAAGTAGTGTCTGAAAGCGTGTTTTTGTTTTGTTTTTTTCCATTTAACCATTGGTTCGAAGTCATATGGAATAATCTCCATGACTGATGAAGCTGGCAAATCTCGAAATTAATCTAAATTGGAATGATGTGGCGATCTGGCCACTGTGTAAACGGTTTTCAAAATGGCGGTGCTGACACTTCAGCACTTCAGCCATGATACAGAGGGAGGGGAAAGTGCTGTTCATTCACTCAACTCCCCTCACATACATTTCTCCTGCCGATCCTGGGAATCAAACTGGCAACCCTTTGGGCCCAAGGCTGCTTCTCGAACCTACAGGCCATGGTTGATTATGGTTATGTAAGCATGTCAATCATACAAGTCCCTGTCGATGAGCTGTTACTATGATTTAGAAATGATAACACATTAGAACAAGTGTTTAAATATATAGACATGTGATTTACCTTTCAGTCAATTTTGTTAGAAAATTAATCAACACTTTCTGCACTTTTTCTCAGTGGCTGTTTGGATGGTTTTAGATTTCTCAAGATATCTTACTTGGAACCTGTTCTGAAAAGGATACACACTTACCCTTTTTCGACCAACAGGGAATGGGTTCTTGAACCGGTTGCATTCAGGATTCTTTGAACTTTGGTGGCAGTTCGCGAACCAGCCCACGTTTTCACCAGTTTTGACGGAACTATTGTAATCAAGGATGTGTCATGAATGGAGGGCATCGCACAATTCGCAATGAGAGTAAATAGTTGCAGCAAGATGGCATTGTGCATTGATTTACTTGCAAGCTTTTGTTCTGTTACTGCAGATATTTTGTTTTCATTCCATTTTTTCTGAAGCTGTATCCTTTTCCATTGTGTTCTCCATTGCTGTGCTCTGCTTCTTCTTCAAACTAATGACACGCCCACTGATGTCATCATGGTCCGCTCTGGAAAAACCAGCTATATTTTGGTTCCAGCTGGGAACAAACTGTTCAGGTTCCGAACCAATTTATTTTTGGCCAAAATGTACCAAATGGTTCAAAATTTGGTGCGCGAACCAGAACAGAACCCATTCCTTGTTGGTGTTGAAGGGGTATCTGTGATAAGGCTCTCCAACAAATTTTTAAGGATTTGCTCAAAGGTACAAAAAAAAAGAATTCCTTAGTGTGTCAGTGAGTGGTAGTGAGCAGCCTAGGGTTAAACAAATTATAGGGGTCATGCCAGGTGGGGGCAGGTTTAGATATGGCCTTACCGAAAACTGATCACGTTAGGTAAGCCCTTAAATTAGCTATTGTGCATTTCACGGTAAACAAAAGCATCAACGCTGTAGGCTGTAACAAACACAATAGCAAAGTCAGCTCCAATATGGTGAACCAAAAAGGGACAAAAATAAAGGAAAAAAATTCCCCCAAACACACAAAGATTACATTATCACTGTGAATTAAACACAAGTTGTTCTGGGCAGTGTTTGGTCTGAAATGCATTCTCTTACTATTTTGAATTGTAGTCAGGCAGCTGTGGACTCATTTGTCACAACTGTGGGCAGGTGCGGTTCAAAAACACGTAGCTATTATTTCTGACAGTCTGTAGGGAAAATACTTTTCCACTATGCAGCCAGCAGCTCCCCACCTCTCCTTAATCCCTGGTTTTCTCCATAGATATATCCAGTTCATCCATTGTTGATCTTAAAATGACTGGCAACATTTTACTGGTGGAGTCATGTAACATGGAGAGCATACTATAAAACTAAGAATAGAACTGAAAAATGTTTTTTTCTTTGAACAAGTGAAAATGAGCAGGACTAGTATGGTTGATAAGTTAGTTAAGTAACTGTAACTGGGTAAATGGAGCATTTTATTATCCATCTTTTGATATACAGTAGACTACAGTACCAGTCAAAAGTTTGGATACTCCTACTCATTCATCGGTTTTTCTGTATTTGGACTATTTTCTACATTGCAGAACAATACTGAAGACATCAAAACTATACAGTAACATATGGAACATACATGGAATTATCCATCCATCCATCCATCCATCCATCCATAACCATTTATCCTGTGCAGGGTCGAGGGCAAGCTGGAGCCTATCCCAGCTGACTATGGGCGAGAGGCGGGGTACACCCTGGACAAGTCACCAGGTCATCACAGGGCTGACACATAGAGACAAACAACCATTCACACTCACATTCACACCTACGGTCAATTTAGAGCCACCAGTTAACCTAACCTGCATGTCTTTGGACTGTGGGGGAAACCGGAGCACCCGGAGGAAACCTATGCAGACACAGGGAGAACATGCAAACTCCACACAGAAAGGCCTCCATCAGCTGCTGTGCACGAACTCAGGACCTTCTTGCTGTGAGGCGACAGTGCTAACCACTACACCACCGTGCCACCTATATGGAATTATGCGGTAAACAAAAAAAGTGTTGAAACAAATTGTTTTATATTTTAAATTCTTCAAAGTAGCCACCATTTATCATAATGATAGTTTTGCACATATTGGCATTATTTTGGAAATGTATATAAAATCCCATGGAATGATTTTCAATTAACAGGTGTGTTTCATCTGTCATGTCCACACACATTGGTTCTCAGAGCATGCAGGACCATTAGGACTAATTACAGTACTATGCACCTGTTCCAGATTAGAGTGCAATCACAGCGCATGCTTATAAGGACTCCCTAAACGCATAACCTCTGCGAAGTGTATGTGCTGTACTGAGTGTCTCACATTACCAAGCCTTGTACATTGTATTGCTTTCCAGGTTTTTTGACTCACGTTTGTTGTTCCTCGATATTGCCCTTCGCCTTACCTCAGATTCTCTGTTTGTGCCTCGCTTGACCATTGCCCGTTTCACGACCCTGCCTTTGTCTTGCGTTGTCTGCCTGTTTTTAAATAAACACACTCCCTGCAGTTACATCTGTCCATTCGCTTGCATTCCAAGACATTGTCAAAAGTTAATTAGTGGAATTTCTTGCCTTTTGAATGTGTTTGAGATCAAACAGGACATGGTAAATTATAAAAATACAGTAAATAGCCCTATTCCACAATTGTAATAATCCGTATTATGTCAAGAACTGCTCAACTAAGTAAAGAGAAACGACATCCATCATTGTGGTGTTTTTAATTAATAAAAATAAAGAAAAAGCATTGACTTAGAAGGGGTGTCTAAACTTTTTTCTGGTACTGTACATTGGTATAATTATTTTCATATCATGTCTTCATATGGTATATTCATGTATTACGCACCATTACGTTGTTAAGTCTGTACTTAAGTCTGTTTTTAGGTCTCTGTGCTTTGAGCTTTACCTGAACCCTTTGACGGTTACTTTCTACATTTTCTATTTTCTTCTCACTACTTTTTAAAACCGTGTGTCTCTGTATTTCTGTATAATCGTATATTTGACGCGGTACGCGGTGGTCCGGATCACCGTATTTTCCATACAAAACGAGGGCATTAATTAATTATTTTTCCTGGATTGTGGTCCGGTTCACCGTATGCTGTATTATATTACGATATAAATAAAAACTTACCAAAATCATACTGTGTTTGTCATTTAATACGAGTTTTTTTACAAAGTCGTACATCATTTGTTATTTTTTCTCAAACCGGAAGAGAAATGCATGCGTAAAACACACGCGCAATAAAAGATACCAGTTCTAACGCATGTAAAAAAGCGGGAGCTGCCATGAGGGAAGTGAAAAATAATTTTACCAACTTCACAGTAAGACTTTTTATTTGTCTTCTGAACTTGGTGGTCCGGACCACACCTGAAAACGGCGTGGTCCGGACCACAACGGTAGTCCGGACCACCGCGTACCGCGTCATTTGTTAACACTTTACAACACTTTTTGTTCTTTCAGCATCACAGTTCCTAACAAATCTAAACTTTAACAGCAAGAATGAGACAGCAAAACTAGCTGAATGCTAATAGCTAGTGGCGACAATACAAATGGCATTTGGCTTCTATGTATCATGCTAGCTAACAGTTGAGAGATGAGGAATAAATCTGTTGTTACGGTAGCTTTCGCTAAAGTTTTTTTTTTTTTCATGTTCCTAGCTGCCACAATACAAGCAGCCTTGCTATGTACACTTTGCATTCATGAAAACAGTTTGTATTGTGCCAGCTAGTGTTTGAAAGATTAGGAATAAAAATGTTGCTAGTTAGCTTTAGCAAATGTTTTTCTTGGGTTCTTCAGTGAAAGAAGCACTAAATTATCATCAGTAACTAACTAAGTCAGTGTGATTTAAGGCAAATATATCTTTTTTGTGAATCTTATTTGTGCTTTTACTTCCAAATGTAAAGTAAAATTAAAGGAGCCATGGCATGGTGGTTTGTTGATGCTTTAAACGGGCTCGTGGAGGTTTCCGGATGTTATATCCGCAGCCTTTCTCGAAATGAACCCTCGGCACGTAGATATAGCCTCCTGGGAGAAAGCCCCATTTCAGCGCTTTTCCCAGTGTGTCGTTTTGCTAATGAGAAGCATGGAGGCGGGGAAGGGTAGAGGGTGGGGGCGGGCCATGGGGGGAGGGGAGGGGCTTGACCAAGCTGCGCACACACATACTCGCTGCTATCAGCGCCTGTAGCCATGCTGCTAAGACAAAACCCCGTTCTCCCTCGGACTCCTTTCGTAAACTCAACGTGACACAGAGAACAGAGAGTGAGAGTGTTCAGAGTGGTAGTTTACGAACGTATAATACCCTAGGCTTGAACACGCACTCCATAACCAAAGAGGATAGAAGCAGCAACTACAGCAACATATCGCTTATCCAACAGAAGACATGCATTGCGGAGCAATAGTCAAACATAAGCTCATAAGTTACAGTCAATTTCCAGACTAAACTCAGTTTAACAAAGCATGCTGCATGCTTTTTGGTTTTGTAGCACAGAGTACCTGGCTAACTGCAGGAAGCGGTTAGCTGCACAGCTAATGTAGCCATTGCTAGGCTAACGCACCGATTTTAAAACACGGCAAAACGACTTAACAGTTATACACTTACTTGTTCAGTGTTTGTGGCTGATGCGGCAGGGATGCTTGGTACGGACCCAGGCTTCAGTGACAGTTGATGTGCAAAACCTGCCCTGTACTGTCCCAAGTTGTGGAAACATCCATCAGGAAAATGCTTCCAACAAACATACACCGTCTTAGGTAGACTCGACAGCGTATTATTGGAGTAAATAAAATTAAGCCACTGGGTCTTCAGGGGCTCTCCCGTCGGCAGTAAAAACAGACTCCTTTCTGTGTTGTCACATCCATGTACAGCGCAATTTCCATGTTTCGCTCACTTAGGTGGTGCCATGTTGTTGTGTCCTCTATGGTCTCCTCACTACAAAATTGAAGTGACGTATCTATGGTGGCAACTTTTGAGCTGGGCAGGCAATCCATACAGTGGGTGGGAATCCAGAGGGGGGGGCGTGGGGATCATCTCCCTTGCTGACGTAGTAAAGGGAAGAGCCTATCAACGCGCCATTTTGACGCACCATTCTCAAATGTTGACAAAGGGTGGGCATAGTTTGGTTTACACATTATGACATTTCTAGCCACTGGGGTGACTTAAGAAGGTCAGAGGAACTCATTTTAATGTTAAAAAACCTCAGAAAGTGAAAATTTCATGCCATGGGACCTTTAAGAATTTTATACTTTTCTATGTGAGTGAAAAATTCAACAGCTTCAACTTTTACCAGAGTATTTACTTCAATGAATAACTACACTTTACTTGAGTAAAGATCGGTTGTATAGATCTCTCCATATTTGCTACGTTTTATACACACTCACTGGCCACTTTTTAATAGGAACTTGTTCTTGATTCCTGCATACTTGCCAACTTTTCAAAATTCTCATGGGGGAGAAAAGTGCGTGAACGACATTTTCAATTGGACGAGGGTCTGATGCGCGGTTGAAACGATAAAAACAATGGATCCCAATTAATTGCAAACCATTTGAAATTATACAATTAAAGAGTTTTTGAATTGTTGATTTTGTTCTATCAATTATGATAGGTTATGGGATTAATGTATCAGGCATGAGAGAGCTCAGAGTGAAAAATCTGAAATAATACTCGTCTTGAATTTTAATATAATAACAATGAAAGGGAAGTCTGCTTAAATCAGATTTTTAGCTGAAAAATCTCATCCCTGAATATTGTATACATCCAGAGACCCACAGAAAATAACACAAGTGATGCTTTAGAAGAATGTTTATCATTTCTTAAAATAGTCACGGTGAAAAGTATTATTGGATTGCATCAAATGTGTTTTCCTTCTGTAAGCTCATGTAAAAATATAGAGAACTATAATATCATATATAAATTAAATTTTAATAAGATTTAACCAAAATAATAACAACTCAATTAAATACTGCACTGTCTTAGTACTACTAAAATGCATCTCTCTCACTAAACGCTTTCCAACAGAATTTTTAAAAAGCACTAGAAATCCTATCGGAATGCATCAAAGGAATTTGTCTCTTTTCAAACTTTGACTGAAAGTTTTCAAACAAAATTTAAAAATGGCACTATAAATACTACCATACTATCAAAATATACTCCGCAAAGAAATTCACTCGAATGCAAAATTTTAATACTTCCAAAATACACTCACTAGCAATCTCATCTCATCTCATTATCTGTAGCCGCTTTATCCTTCTACAGGGTCGCAGGCAAGCTGGAGCCTATCCCAGCTGACTACGGGCGAAAGGCGGGGTACACCCTGGACAAGTCGCCAGGTCATCACAGGGCTGACACATAGACACAGACAACCATTCACACTCACATTCACACCTACGGTCAATTTAGAGTCACCAGTTAACCTAACCTGCATGTCTTTGGACTGTGGGGGAAACCGGAGCACCCGGAGGAAACCCACGCGGACACGGGGAGAACATGCAAACTCCGCACAGAAAGGCCCTCGCCGGCCCCGGGGCTCGAACCCAGGACCTTCTTGCTGTGAGGCGACAGCGCTAACCACTACACCACCGTGCCGCCCCCTCACTAGCAATCTTTCACTTAAAACCTCAAAACTCTATCAAAATCAGTCACTTTCCAGATAATTCACTTGTAAACTTTCACTTAAAACTTTCAAACATAAATTCAAAATAGCACTAAGACACGACCACACGATTCAAATACACTCACCAAACAAATTCTCTGTCCTGCAAAATTTCACTAAACACTTTAGAAGATGTACAGTTGGTTCTGAAATGGTATGGAAGACTAGTTTAATTTCACACTCAAAATGTCCATTATATTCTGATTTAAGGTATCTTTACCTTAAAATGTGTAACTGGCTGGTCGAACATTTGCTTATCCATGGAAATTCATTCTCCCATGCAACCTGGTATTTGCATTCATACAGTATTTTTGCCGTTTGGTATTGGGTTTAGTGGCCATGAATAATGACTGCTTGTAAAAAATGTCAGACAGCCTGGGTGAATCCTACATTACGGAAGTGACTGTCGTTCTGTTCGTTGATTGGTTAAAAATCAGTTGATGTCAGCAGTGTTTCTCATACGATTCTGATTGGACATAATCGGGAGTATTTTTAACTTGGCGGTAGGGATTTCCCAAAACCGGGAGATTATCCAGTTTTTAACAAATACGATTGGGAGGCGGAGGCTAAAATCAGGAGCCTCCCGCCGAAATCGGGAGGGTTGGCCAGTATGTTCCTGTTCTTGGCTGGCAGGAGTGGAACCCAATGTGGTCTTCTGCTGTTGCATGCCGAGATGCTTTTCTGCTCACCACGGTTGTAAAGAGTTGCTATGAGTTGCTATATCCTTCTTGGTAGCTCGAACCAATCTGGCCATTTTCCTCTGAACTCTTATCAGCAAGATGTTTCTACCCACAGAACTCAATGTGTTTTGTTTTTCGCACCGTTCTGTGTAAACTCTAGAGACTGTTGTGTATGAAAACCCCAGGAGATCAGCAATTTCTGAAATACTCAAACCAGTCCATCTGGTTCAAACCAACACCCATGCCACAGTGAAAGTCATACTTTGAGATCACGATTTTTTTCCCATTCGGATGTTTCAAGTCAACATTAACTGAAGCTCTTGATTTGTATCTGCATGATTTTATGTATTATGCTACTGTCAAGGGATCGGCTGGTTAGATAAGTGCAGAAAACAGCAGGTGGATCGGTGTACTTAAAAAGTGGCCCGTGAGTGTATACAGCTATGTTTTTGCACTTAAATTTCTATGAATTCCTCTGATTACTGCGGGAAAAAATTGTTGTATGGAAACTTGGTTGCTATGAGGCATTGTCTTCAGTAATGACTGCATATAACTTAAACAATATAGCAAATAACTTTCAGCTCATAACAATGAACAAAGCATTTTAGAAATCGCTTAAGTTCCCCTGGCGCTTGGGATCATCTATCTTCCTGAGGTCAACCACCATATCAGCTTCTCAATTGCTCATGCTGATGAGTCTGATTAGTGTCATCAGTGGACACTGACATTTTTAGACAATTAATGAGGCTAGATACTTCTACATGAGGTTTTTCTTAAAGGCCTTTTTAATTAGATGAGTCAGTCTGGAGCAGGATTTCAACATGACCTAGCGGATATATGAATAATTTAAGGTCATGCCAAAGCGCTGTATAAATCCATTTATGCTCATAATGGAGATGTTAGGCTGATTCAAATCTGTAGACGCTGGATCAAAATGGGGGGTTTGGTCAGTTTTACATATGTTTTATTCATGTATAAAAGTAACCAGTCAAAGTAGAGTATAAATGGCATTAGGTTGGAAAAATAATGGTAGCACCTCAAACTTTAAATTTGATTAATATTAGAATTATGAACCATTAGGGCAAAGACAAAGTTAAAATATTGGTGAGATAGGTAGTGTCAGAAAATAACCCAACACCAAGCCCAGGGTGATTTTGTGAAAAAAAAAATTATATCCAGTAGGGTCTGAAAGTTTGAGAGTATTAGTGAAAATGCTTCTGTTTTGAATTATTTTCCATTTAGTACAACAGTTTTCATTTAGAAATGAGATGATTTGCAATAACGTGAGCAAAAAAGTAGAATTTTAGAAATATTTACCTGAATTTTAGTATTTAGTGCATCCCCCTCCCCCTTTTTTTTCTTCTTCTTTTTTTTTTTCTTTAATGACAGTGTATACTTGAGCTGGCCTGGACTTCACACATTTGTATAAAACTTGATGATCCATGTTAGATCAAATCCATCACTGTAATTGTCATGTCAACGCCAAAATCTGCATCGCGACCAACAAACATGGCCCTCATGTACTAGGGACAAGCGGGGAGACTTGGGATGTGGGAGACTTGGGACAGTTTGTATTTCCATAAAATAATTTCAACCAATCAGCTTTTAGATTCCATCAGAAGTTAGATGTTGACCCTTAGAGTAACCTACTTCCTTTGGAGCCACAAAGCTGGACACTGCAGTAAGGTTTGTGCAGTTAGATATTTTTGTCAACCAAAACTTGTATTTTCCAATTCACCTCCACCTCCATTCTATGGTGTAATGTACACTGGTGAATTCGGGATTTGTTAGGAATTAAAGTATGTAGCCTAGAGTTGCCATGTACAGTATTATTTATTCAACTTAAATTCTGGGGAAAAAAACATTTTAAGATTTTTTTTTTTTTGAAAATGGCCGGATGGGGGCAGCACGGTGGTGTAGTGGTTAGCACTGTCGCCTCACAGCAAGAAGGTCCGGGTTCGAGCCCCGTGGCCGGCGAGGGCCTTTCTGTGCGGAGTTTGCATGTTCTCTCCGTGTCCGCGTGGGTTTCCTCCGGGTGCTCCGGTTTCCCCCACAGTCCAAAGACATGCAGGTTAGGTTAACTGGTGACTCTAAATTGACCGTAGGTGTGAATGTGAGTGTGAATGGTTGTCTGTGTCTATGTGTCAGCCCTGTGATGACCTGGCGACTTGTCCAGGGTGTACCCCGCCTTTCGCCCGTAGTCAGCTGGGATAGGCTCCAGCTTGCCTGCAACCCTGTAGAACAGGATAAAGCGGCTAGAGATAATGAGATGAAATGAGATGGCCAGATGGGGAGAGTTGGGACAGTTCATCATGTTACAGGCTTTTTCTTGTGGTTTACAAATATAAAATTATTTAAAAATTTGTTTTAAAAATGTGGGTGTGTCCCTGCATGAGGATTAAGCTGATTTTATTCCTTCTTGAGAATGGAACTGTTTAGTCGAGTCAGGTTTTGGTAAACTGACATTTTTCTATCGCTGAACCAGCATTGTGTGTTCATACAGTTCATATGTTACAAGTTTACAAGATAATAAATAAAAATTAAACATGTAGGCTGAGGTATTTTATTTTGACCCATGTCTTCCCACGATGTCCCAAATCTCCCAACATAATGTCTGATGTCTTCCCTCAATGGCTCATGTCTCCCCGCAAAATATAATAACAGACAAACTGAAGCCTGAAGGGCAGTATCTTTGACAAGCTGAGAAACTAATGTTGTGGTAAGAGGGTAGAGTAAATACTCTCTAAAGCTTGGCGCACACTGGTGATTTTCTGTCACTTGGTCGCGCAACTTTTTGACGCGCGCAAAAACATCGCTTCGTGTGCGGATATTTGCGACGGCGATTTTTTTTGTTGCTTGCGACAGATCGCAGGTATCAAACATGTTTGATATTCTGCAACAAAAAATCGCCAGTCGCTGACTTGTTGCAGAGATATCACCACGTGTGCGTGTCTTTGCGATAACGGAGCGATCACCTCCAAAGGCTAAGCCAATCCCCACCTGTGAAGTAGTCATGTGATTTCCACGTGACTTGCATCCCCATTCCCAAATCGCCCGCAGATACCCGAAAGGGGAAACTTGCATCCAAAAATCGCAATACGTTTGCAATGGAAAATCGCCCATGTGCGCCGGGCTTAATGCATTATGAATGTGATGCTATTTGCAAAGAATTTCACACAATTTAAAAAAGCTGAAAATTTGTCCCAAGTCTCTCTGCTCTCCCATACATATCCCAAGCCACACACTCCATCACGCTCTAACTCACCTGATTACTGACTGTTTGCGCCTAGGCGCTCTCTCTCTCACACACACACACAAAGTATAAACTACTTACTAAGAATCTGAAGACGGGAAGTATCGTCCTATTTTCCACTGCTGACATACCAAGCTTTGTTTTTTCATGCATCATCGTCTGCTTTTTGATCGTGCTTGTTTTCTAGGTTTTGCAATCTGGTTTATTCTCTGCTTGTTCTCCTGGCCTTTGCCTGTTTGTGACCATGCCCTTGTGGGATGATTTTGGATCTGTCTGCCTGTCTTTTTAATAAAAGCATAAACAGCCATCTCTGCTGTCTGACATGTGCTTAGATGGAAGGGATAAAACCCGAGGCAAATCTTACTTTTTTGGACAAAGGATTTAACATGGTCAATATCACAATTTTCCCTAGAAACCATGCAGCATTTTGAAGATTGAACATTGAGTACATTGAACATTGGGTTCTTTGTTTAAAAGCTAGACGGCCTTTTGATTTCATAAAATCGGTGAAATTTAGTTCCCTCTGAAATTTGGTCATTGTGATATATGTTTATTTCTGTAATCTCATCTCATTATCTCTAGCCGCTTTATCCTGTTCTACAGGGTCACAGGCAAGCTGGAGCCTATCCCAGCTGACTACGGGCGAAAGGCGGGGTACACCCTGGACAAGTCGCCAGATCATCACAGGGCTGACACAGACACAGACAACCATTCACACTCACATTCACACCTACGGTCAATTTAGAGTCACCAGTTAACCTAACCTGCATGTCTTTGGACTGTGGGGGAAACCGGAGCACCCGGAGGAAACCCACGCGGACACGGGGAGAACATGCAAACTCCACACAGAAAGGCCCTCGCCGGCCACGGGGCTCGAACCCGGACCTTCTTGCTGTGAGGCGACAGCGCTAACCACTACACCACCGTGCCGCCTATTTCTGTAATATCTCACAAAATATAGGAAGTCTGTGTGCGCATGCGCAGGTTTACCTTTGACCGTGCACTGACAGTTACATCATTCTGTCGCGAAACGAATAGCTGATCACACTGAGGTGCTCGCTGAGCGCTGATATTTATCAGTTTGGTCCTGCATTTCCTTTCCTTCATATATAACATAACGTCTTTTCTTGTCGCTTTCCATTACTGTAGTCGGTCTTCCACGTTTCATTCACACACTCGCGTCCTCCATTTTTCTCTCCTTTTTCAAATTTGTATCCCACAATGCCTTGCGTGAACGGGGAAAGCCCACCACGTGATGCATGACATAGTATCTTGAATTGGGTCATGGTGAAGCAGGGAAAAATAGCTGAGAATTTCAGGCCACGTGGCCCTAAATTCATTAATTGTTCTCTCATCTCATCTCATCATCTCTAGCTGCTTTATCCTGTTCTACAGGGTCGCAGGCAAGCTGGAGCCTATCCCAGCTGACTACGGGCGAAAGGCGGGGTACACCCTGGACAAGTCACCAGGTCATCACAGGGCTGACACATAGACACAGACAACCATTCACACTCACATTCGCACCTACGGTCAATTTAGAGTCACCAGTTAACCTAACCTGCATGTCTTTGGACTGTGGGGGAAACCAGAGCACCCGGAGGAAACCCATGCGGGCACGGGGAGAACATGCAAACTCCGCACAGATAGGCCCTCGTCGGCCACAGGGCTCGAACCCGGACCTTCTTGCTGTGAGGCGACAGCGCTAACCACTACGCCACCGTGCTGCCCCTTTTTATGACCTACACTTGAAAAATCTGAAAGGCAGTATAGCTTTAAATGTTTTAAAATTCTAAAACGTTGGATTAAAATCAATTCCCAGATTTTCAGTGCGATCTCAGACTCCACTGTATGCGCGAGTTCCTTTTCCCCTTTCTCACACCAACACTCTCAGAAAACAAAGTACATCATAGTACCTTTAGGGGTCCAATGGCTTGTCACTGACGCAGTACCCTCTAAGGTACTTATCTGTACCATTTATATACTGATTGTGAATATGCATGTTCCTTTTTTGACCTTAAAAAGGTACACACAGTTACCTTGAAGTCCAATCATCAGCCCATAGGGGCTACATCAGTGTACATTGTACCTTGGGGGATAGAAATGGACTCCTACTGTCCCCCTATTTCTGACAGTGTAGATGGAAGACAAAATTACTTTATGGACTGAGTCACGGTGTAAAACGAATTTTTCATTTGAGAAACCACATTAATATTTAAAATTAACCCACACTAATGCTTCCTATGTGACTCAAAGACCTCCCAAATGCTTCGAAGCGTAGGTAGAGATTTGACTTCTTTAGCGTTTCATTCTTTGCTGAGATTGCTGTGTAAACAAAAAGCAATTTTAATAATGGGATTTGCTGAGGCAGTGTCAGTGAAGATGGTCTGTGTTATTGATCTGAGTAATTCAGCATTTATACATACCTGTCAAAACAACATTGAAATTCAAGACACTCTGAGTTTTAATTCACGGCAGCCGCTGAGTAAAGATCCCTTGGAGGCATGGTATATGAACCAAAATCAATTGTTCGTTAACATTTATCTAGAAGTTTAAATTGTTGTTATTGGTACAAAATACATTTGCAGTGTATCTGAGTGTGTTTAAACAGTGGAGGAAAATTGAGCAGATGGTTGTCACTTAAATAACACAGACAGACAATAAGGCTTAGCCACATGTATATTCTGCTCTGAAAGACTAGAACAGCAGTGAAAGTGATGACAAGCAGAAGCGCATAATAACAATACTTAGTATCTATGATGCTTTTCATGCGCAGTATGCGATATGCATGCTTAAATTCTTATGGAGTGAATCAAAACTCTGAAGAACCCCCTTTTCTTTGTGTACACAGGACTGGCTGAGTAAGTTCGGATACCTCCCACCGGCTGACCCTGTGACCGGCCAACTGCAGACCAAGGAGGCACTGACCAAAGCGATTAAAGCCATGCAGCGATTCGGAGGCCTGGAGGAGACCGGAGTGTTCGGTGGGTGTTTAGTTGCAACATCACGTATTCTGTACATCTGTCAGTTTTAAAGATTTTGATGTTTTGTTTTTGTTTTCTTTTTTGTGCTGCTTATAAGGTTTGTTTTCATTTCAAGAAAACAAATTATGTTCGATTTAATTCACCACGGAAGAAAACTCCTCTTAATATCTGGATAACAACCCTTCAACGAAAGGATTATATCAAGGATTTAGGAGTCTATATTGACAATTATTATACATACAGGAGACTTTTTCCATGGAATAAAAACATGTATTCTATTCCCTTCAAGTGGGTTTATTGATAGCATGCAATATTATTATCATATTGCTTATCCTATGTGTATTACGTCACGCTACCCAATGGGGAATGAGCATGCAGTATTGTAACAATATTGCATGTTGTCAAGACAACGACGTTACACATCGGAGACGTAAAACTTGCGTGTTCGCGAGTGACAGTGACAATTTGTAAACAAACATGGCCACCAGGTTTGCTTCGTTAAAAACAGAAGATTTTGAGAGAATTTTGGCTGCCAGGTCGCTCCGTTGTGTGTAGCTGTCAATGTTGATTTTTAAAAGTAACTAAGTATATTACACAGGAATAATAATAATAATAATAATAATAATCAGCTTGACTGAGCTAGCATTGGCCTTCGCTACCACTACACCGGCTGGAAGGTAACTGGACTGCTGTACTAACAGCACCAAGTCGCGGGTAAGCTAGCATCGGCTAGCATATATACAGCCAATACACCAAATGTAATGAACTCATCTTCGACTCGTTTGATATCATGCTAGCTGAATGGAATATATCTGATATACCATGAAAAAAGCCAGCCAATATTATTTAAATACTTAAACTGGGGGCAACAAATTAAAGTAGTCCATCGCAAAATATCCAAAAATATAGGAATCATATGTAAACTAAGATATTCTGTAAATATGAAGACTTTAACAGATGTTTATTATTCTTTAATTTACCCATATTTATTTTACAGTATTTTGGCATGGGGTAGTACCTGCAGTTGCGATCAGAAGTTTACATCCAGTGACATAAATGTCATCTTGGATATGAATGTTCTGGCAATATTTGGGCTTTCAGTAATTTCTTTGGACTGTTCTTTTTCTGTGGCAGAATGATTGCACAGCATACATCTTTAAAAAAAATATTAGAATTTGGTGCACAAGTTTTAATTTTCTTTGGGTTTTCTGAAATCAACACAGGGTCAAAATTATACATACAGGGTCAAAAATGTACATACACTCACTTAGATTATTAATCCAGAGGTGCTGAAACTTCCAAAATGTCTTTTATCTTGCCAAGGCCGATGTCTCTTAACTTCCTGTTAGTGATCATGATTGACTACAGGTGCTAGCTTCTCTGTGCCTTCAAAAAAGGGTTTGTTTACAGCACTCATTGGATTGACACAATACAATGGGAAAGTCTAAGGAGCTCAGTGCAGATCTGAGAAAGAGGATCACAGATGTACACAACTTCGGAATGTCTCTTGGAGCCATTTCTAAACAACTGCAAATTCCAAGATCAGTTCAGACAATTGTATGCAAGTTATTGTGAGGTGTAGCCACTTTGCCAAGCCACTTTTGCTTCAAGAAAACCCAAACTGTCACCCTTAGCTGAAAGGAAATTGGTTCGGATGGTCAGGAACAACCTGGGAACCACCATGGCACAGCTCAGCCATGAACTGGAAGCTGATGGATCACTGTCTACAGTTCAACGAGTTTTCTATCACCACGGACGAAGAGGCTGCTATCCAAGAAATAACCCCCTGCTCCAAAAATGACACCTTCAAGCTTAAATAAATTTTGACGCTGACCACACGGGCAAAGAAAAAGCCTTCTGAAGGAAAGCTGTATGGTCAGACGAGACAAAGATTGAGTTGTTTGGCCACAATGACCACCATGTACAGAAGGACACTGTACCAGGTGGTGGTGGTAGGATCATCATGCTCTGGGGCTGTTTTGCTGCCAGTGGAACTGGTTCATTGCACAAAGTGGATGGAATAATGAAGGAGGAGGACTACCTCAGAATTCTTCAGCATAAACCATCAGAAACTTGAACACGACTTGGGACTTGCAACAGGACAATGAACCCAAACACGCATCAGAGCTGGTTGTGGAGGATAAAGCAGGCTTAAAACAAGTCCTGACTTCAACCCTGTTGAAAATATATGGACCGTGCTTATAAGTCAAGTCCATGCCAAGGAAAAAAATAAATAAATTTAATTGAGCTCTATCAGTTCTACCATAAAGAGTCATGAAATATCCAACCAGAATTCTGCCAGAAGCTTGTTCATGGTAAGCAAAAATGTTTGGTCAAGGTGAATCTTGCAAAAAGGCATCTCATCTCATCTCATTATCTCTAGCCGCTTTATCCTTCTACAGGGTCGCAGGCAAGCTGGAGCCTATCCCAGCTGACTACGGGCGAGAGGCGGGGTACACCCTGGACAAGTCGCCAGGTCATCACAGGGCTGACACATAGACACAGACAACCATTCACACTCACATTCACACCTACGGTCAATTTAGAGTCACCAGTTAACCTAACCTGCATGTCTTTGGACTGTGGGGGAAACCGGAGCACCCGGAGGAAACCCACGCGGACACGGGGAGAGCATGCAAACTCTGCACAGAAAGGCCCTTGCTGGCCACGGGGCTCGAACCCGGACCTTCTTGCTGTGAGGCGACAGCGCTAACCACTACACCACCGTGCCGCCCACAGCCAAGACAAATTATGATAAATTTTCCTTTCAGTTTACTGTCTCCAAACTCTGGGAAGGAATTCCCACAAGAATCAAAAACTTAGGATCACTTCCATTATTTCAATCATATTTTAAATCAACAATAAACATTTCTTTCTTTATACCCTAAAAATTCTATTATGATAAGTTATCGGCTCAGTGTTTGTAGTAGTGTAAGTATGCACAGGGTTGTGTGTATTTAGTGTATGTAGCCGCAGTGTATATTTGTATAGTTCTCTTGTTCTAACAAAAAAAAAAAGAGTAATATGACATGGGTGGCTGTTGACACGCAAGTTTATTCTCTTTCAACAGTCACACACACCTTACATCAATAATTGTAGCAACTATTGTTTGCAAATTATTTTTCTATTATATATCATTGTGCTAAGCCTTTTGGTAAATTTTCTTTCTCATATTATATATTGTATGTGAGTCAAGTTTCATATTCATATGTTTAAGTCACACCTTGAAATTAAAATAGTGCAAAGATCATTTTGCGCAGGGCATAGAACAAGATCCCAAAACTAATTTGATTCTCCGGGCTTGCTTATGCAGTGTGGAAATTGTGTTTTGCTATTATTTATATATCTCACCAGGGATTATTTTTACTGTTGTGCGTGGTGATTCATTATGCAGACGCACTTCTCTTTAAATCATTATCTCTCAGATCTGTGCTTCATGCTGCTTTTATGATCGCTCAGTATGTGACATATGTCCCATAAGGCCTGTCTGAGCACAGACAGTTTTATTATCTAAAGCTAATAAAAAGGAAATATTAATTACTAAGCTAATTGCATTAATTAATCTCTTGTAGAAATCCTCATTCAAAATGAACAATAAACGATAAACAAAATGCCTGAAGTCGTTTGAATTTTCCTTGCAGTTCTACAGAACCTGAGAGATGAACCGGGCAGGGGTGATTTCTCAGAGACAACAAGGGAAGCCGAGCTTCCCCTAAAATTCTCTCCCCAAACTGCAGCGTCTACGACATTGAATTCTCATTAAAACAATAACTTGCATAACATAATATATGCCCAAGATTGTATTTATGTTCATAACTATCCTGTAACTTATTTGAGTGATGTCTGACGAACTTGCAGTTCGCTACGAGAATCACCTTTGCTGCCAGGCTGTAACCTTTCTTATTTCAATGGGCTCTATGGACTGGCAGCAGTGTTGCCAGATTGGGTGGTTTTAAGTGCATTTTGGCGGGTTTTGAACATATTTTGGGATGGAAAACGTCAGCAGTATCTGGCAACAGTGACTGGCAGCCGGGTATCCGTTGCAGTCTACGAGACGGCTCTGAACAGCCAATTTCGGCTAGTTGTTATTGGTTAAAATCAACAAAATCGTCACTTCCAGGGAAGCCGGGCTTCTCTGGGACTAAACGAGACAGTGGGAGGGACAAGAAGCCGGGCTGATAAAGGATTATTGGAGGTAGTGTTTGAAAGACATGAGGAGGGCGGTACTTCGGTGAGGAACACGGAAGTATGATCAGTCAGTCCCTAGCGGATGTCGAGAAAGTGTAGTCGTGTGCTAAAGTGCTGTCCGAATTTCTTTTCATATAAACGGTTCTTCTCATTGATGTCTCTGTACATTACTCTGTAAATAAATGTAAATATTACTCGTTGTGCTCCGTTAACTTTCATCCATTCTATCAGTTTGATCATTCGTAAATTCAGTCGTTTATTTCATTTGTAGTTCAATCTGGTTGTAGGCTAGCTTGAGCCTTATTGGGATCTGCAGTGCTAGCTGCTAACAGAAATTGGTAAAGTCTCTGGAAAGCACAACCAGCTGGTATGACAGGGTCACAGACCATTTTCTGGAAAAGGAGCAGAGGGCAGAATTTGTGTATAAATAGTGTTCATGTTCATGAATCTGAAGTGTGTATATTGTTCAGTAATGTTAAGAGGATGGTGGGCTCTGTGTTATAGGTTATACCTGGGTATAATATTCAAGGTTCTGTGTGTTGCATAGCCTACCTGGTTATGAATTTCCAGACTGTGTTGCAGAAGATGTTCAAGGATGTGTTGCACAGCTGGGTGTTGTGTTAAAGACTCTGTGTTGCATATCAGGGTATGATGTTCAAGGCTCTTCGTTGAATAGCCAGTGATTTTTGGATGTTTGATATTTTTGATTAAGGATATGAGGCACTAGCCTGGCAAGCCAGACTATAACATGAAATGTACAAGCAAAAATACTTTCTGCCACTAGGTAGGGTTGTCTAGTTCACTATGCTAATGGGGCACACCTTTCTATGCTTTGATATCCGGCCTACAGGTTTTACGATGAATGCGTAAAATGGGCTTCCCCTGTTTTAAAAACCAGCAGCCGCCACTGGAACCGGGTGATTTTGTGAATGCTGTCCAATTTAACACTTGTAACATTTAAAAATGAAACGTTGTCCATTATTTTTCAACATTGCATTGAAAATTGAGATTTTTAGCATATATATACAGCCAATACACCAAATGTAATTAACTTGCATACATGTCAATGGCAAGAGCACAACAAGGACTTTTTAATGATTTTTGTAAATTGTTTTTGTATATACATAAAACAGTAATTTAATTTCCCATATATCATTTGGGTACCATGGTTGTACTTTCAAAGTGACCTCATCACTCAATGTCATCGTTGAAAATTAAAAAAAAAACGAGACCGTCAATGACAGCATAGCTCACTCCGGCCCCGTCTAGTCCAGAAGGAACGATCTAAAGTGGGCCACCTTGCGCAATAAATATCGCAAGCTATATACACTATATACAAGCTTTTATATCGAAGCTATATCCACCCTAGGAATAGCGACCTATTTGCCAGAAAGAATCCAAAACAGCGAAGAATTGACGGAGAAGAAGTGATTTTAGTTGAACTGCTCATTAAGGCTTAATTAGTCCATAACTTCATTAATAGTTGTAATGAAGCAAATCCGGGTAGAAGTTATATGCACCATCGGTACCCCTACCTTCATGCCAGAAAGAATAAAAAAAGATTTGTATGGAAACTGCTCGTTAAGGTTTAATTACTCCATATCTTCATTATTAATTGAAATTATGCAAATTTGGGTAGAAGCTATGTGCACCCCAGGCAGACCTACCTTCCTGCCAAAAAGAATAAAAATTGGTGAAGATTTGAGAGAGAAGCGATTTTTGTGAAACGTGAACAACGACGGACAACACATGATGGCATAAGCTCATCGCCTGTCGACCAGATGAGCTAATGATAATAATGAGAGGACATAGTTTTCTTCTTCCCATGATCTTCAGGAAATTTGGATGATGCAACTTCCTGCTGAACATGGGACTGTTCCAGTGTGTTCACTTGAATTAAAATGTGCATTTTTCATAACCTTGAAAGGACAACTCATGAAAAAAGATTTAAGTGTGAGGTGTCGTATTTTAGCAAGTACATTTTATAGTAATATGTAGTCATAGTGTACCGGCAAATGGCCTAGTGGTTAGCGTGTCTGCCTCTCGATCAGGAGATCATGAGTTCTACTCATGGTTGGGTCATACCAAAGACCATCATAAAAATGGTGCCTACTGGCAAGGCACGCTGCAATACAGATGCGAGTGGGGAGTCAAACTCTTGCGGTTACCAGAGGACTAGCCCCCACTGTGACCCTATGTAATATAGGCTACAAAACAGAGTTTGGGGGTGCCAAACGTGCCATGAATGGTGCAGGAAAGACTTTGACTTTGAGTCACAGTGAGCAAACATGCTGTAGGTCAGTTTGATTAATAATTAAGTAATTAAAATCAGGTATATATCTGTGTAACAGTCCGGTATGGATGGGTGGAGCACAGAAGACGGCAGGACAGAGATCAGCTTGATAAACTTATTTTTATTGTCACACTTTTCAGTCTAACTTGGAAACCACAGACAGCCACACACACAACCGGCGTCTGGTTCGGGGAAGAGCTCCTCTGCTCTCGCTCTCCCTCCTTAAATAGGGCGCGGTCACTGGGAAGACACACACAAACAGGTTAATTGTCGTCAGGTGTAGTGATTCTGCCACTTACCTTCCCTGACTCTGCCCTCCTGTCATAGACCGGCGCTTGACCACGCCCCCGCTGCCACAATCTGAAACATGAGCATAGGTTGTTGTGAAGAACACTTTAGAATATCCATAACTTTACATACATATTTACCTCTGCCAACTTTGTTGGAGGAGGTTATGTTTTCGCATCCATTTGTTTGTTTATCTGTTCCCAAAGTAACTCAAAAACTAGTGAATGGATTTGGATGAAATTTGGAGGGAAGGTGAGCCATGGGCCAAGGAACAATTGATCCGATTTTGATGCAAATCCAGATATGTACGTAGATCCAGGATCCAAATATGTATGTGGATCCAGGATTTTTTTCTTTTGTCTCTTCTCAACGTAACTCAAAAAGTAGTGAACAGATTTTGATGAAGCTTGGCGTACAGCTTTAGTATTATTCTAAGTTCCAATGATTTGATTGTGATGTTGATATGTGGCTTATCTGAGGTATCCACTCTACCAGGTGCCTTTCTAGTTGTAAATGTAATACTTGTGGACACAAATGGATATTTCTTTTGAGAAGTCTTGGAATCATCATTACATGAAAACTTACAAGAATATTACAAGGTTTTGGAGAATTTGGAAAGGAATCTAAACCTTGAAAAGATCTTGAAGTTGTGTTTTTGACATGGGATGGTGAACACACAATACACTTGCCATTCAAGTGGTTAAGATTGTGAGAACACTATTGCTAAGCAACTGTGACATACAGTATTGACACTGAGCTTAGGTAATTAAGCTAACAGCTGAGGTGACTGATTTAGCTGGCTCGCATGTAGCTAGTAAGTTATTTATACAAATACAAAAGTTACAGTGGAAAAACCATCAGAAGTATCAATATTTCCCTCAGCTTTGTTGCTAATTTACTCAGAAAAGACACCACATGATTCCAGTCATACACTGTGTATTACACTTGGCATCAAGACTAACTGAACTAATCTGGGATACACCATATTAATAAACACAAGTTTTGCTTCAGAATTCACAAAGAATTTAAAGTCGGAAAATACAAAATTTCAAAATGAAAAAGTCGTTATTATTGGGATGTTCATGTGGAATCTCCTCAATGAAGTACCAGATTGGAAATGCTAAGGCTGTCTTTAGTCTCCCTTCATGCATATCACAAGGAAATTGAACCTGGAAACTGTTCAGTTCAATTCCAGAATATGTCCAGATTTTACATTACATTAACAGCATTTAACTGACGCTCTTATCCAGAGCGGCGTACAACGTACCCAGAGCAGCCTGGGGAGCAGTTGGGGATTAGGTGCCTTGCTCAAGGGCACTTCAACCACTCCTGCTGGTCCAAGGAATCGAACCAGTGACCTTTTGGTCCCAAGCATGCTTCTCTAACCATTAGGCCGTGGCTTCCCTGTAAAAATTTTAATTTTACTACCACCTGACTGGACTTTCAAACTGGAAGTTTTTTTTCCCCAGAACCTTCTTGTGACATGAATTAAACAAGAGTTTGAAGACTACTAAGCTGCTCAACCCGCAACTGCCACAACCCCCAAGAGAAAAGAAACTGTCGTCAAATTAAATGAATTAATTAGTGAATTAATGTTTTATTAGAAATGAGCAATCGCCTTGTATTAACATAGCTGAACTGTGTGTGTGTGTGTGTGTGTTTCCCTTTAGACCAGGCCACCCTAGGCTTAATGAAGACGCCACGCTGTTCGTTGCCAGACATGTCTGAACCAGAAACAGTGGTTGGCAGGAGAAGACGAGCACTGGCACCTCAGAAAAAGTGGACCAAAAGACACCTGTCCTGGAGGTACAATAGCAGTAGTGAAGCTATGAACTGTCATGCCAAACTTCAGTGCCAACTTAAGTGTGGATGTAGCACTTACCATGCACTCTGATTTATAGCTTTATGGTTTGCATTGGGACAGAGAAAGAGAGTCGGGTATGAGAGACAGAACAAGAGTCGTTTGTCTTGATGCTGTCATAAAAAGGAAGTTTATTAAAAAGCACTGAGCAACATATGGATTTTGGTATTTCATCAACACAGATGGGTGCTGATGGAGACTGATTTAGAGAATTTGTGCTCCTGAAGCGGGAGCAAATGTGCGTGCGTGTGTGTGTACAGGTTTGTGCATGCCTGTGAGCTCGCATATGTATGTGGAAGCTGTGTCATTTTTATTGATGGCAGAGGGTTTGGGCAGGCCTGTTTTTCTTTTCAGTGTCACACATCCTTCCCTCGTTCTCATTATCAGATCCTGCTGAGATTTCACATGCTCATCTGTACCAATCCTACAGCTCTGGTCCTGCAGCTACCATAATTCTCCATCTATGCTTACATTACGAAATATTTTGGGGAAGGTTTGACCCAAATTTTTAACTAAAATTCGACCGAATGTTAGCTTGGTCTGTTGAACAAAATTAGACCTTAAAAATAACCCGAAATATTTAAAAGAGCTTGACCAAAATTTGATTTAAATTTTGGTCAAGAGTCCTTTGGCAAATTTTGGTTTAACTTTTGGCTTAATTTTGGTCTAGTTTTAGCAAAAGTTTGGCTTAAATTTGATTTAAATTTTTTTTCCCTCATTTTCTTATGTGATGGCACTTAGAAATTTTTCAAGCTTAAGCATCCTCCAACTCTGGACTTGTTCTGTTCTCCATAGCATCTCCTGATGCACACATTAGGACACATTGTCAGTGTTGTTTCCTGGAGTCATTGGGTGTCTCGGGTCTTATAACAGACACCGTCTTCCAGGCGACCCAACCAAGGCTGATCAGACCTCGGCCTGTGTCCTAGTGGCATTCTTCTGCCTCCCCCTCTTCAACCAGAGCCATCTGGATGCTCTCTCTACCACCACCATGTTATTACCAATGGCTCTTCTTCTGCTGGCACCAGTTATGCCCAGGGTTCCGTAAGCCTTGTGCAGGGTGTGACCAGCAAATCCCCTACAGCCCACCTTCAGTGGCATACATCTGGTCTACCACCCGTTCCTCCAACAATCCTCCACCAACTCCTGGTATCTCGCCCTCTTCCTTTCTTGAGCCTCCTCCATCCTCTCTTCCCAGGGTACCGTCAGCTCCGGCAGTATCAGCTGCTTTGTGGCCTCTGAGACTAAAATTATGTCAGGTCTCAATGTGGACTGGGTGATGTGTGGTGGAATTTTCAGCTGCCTCTCCAGGTCAGCCATCATCCTCCAGTCTGGGGCTGTGGAGAGTAAACCTAGAGAGTAGTATATTGGTGTTCTCTTTGGCATCTGTCCCTCTTTAACAAAGTGAATGCCCTTGGCTGCATCATGGGTGTATCTACTATCCTTGATCCCCTTGCTGATTGCCTCAGCGATGGACTTGATGACCTGGTCATGTCTCCAGTGATACCAGCCATCACTCAGTGCCTTGGAGCAGCTGCTCAGGATGTGCTCAAAGGTTTCTGTCTTAGAACATAGGGAGCATGCAGATCTTTCTACTTTGCCCCATGTGAACAGGTTGGATGGGCTTGGAAGGATATCGTAGACACCCTGAATCAAGAACTTGATTCTCTGGGGGTTCCACTTCCAGATATCTTTACAGGTGACACTCCACTCCATTGTCTGTTCCCACTTCATCCAGGCACCTTGCTTCCGCTTGGCCACTGCTCTGTTGGTTCACTCTTCCTCCACTGAAGCTCGTAACCCCCTTCTGCACCTGCTTCCATCTCTCCTTCCCACTAGCAGGGTCATATGAGGACTTTGGTAAGCTCCCGAGTCCGGCTCTTCCCTGCACCACACTTCCAAGGATTGTCTTGTGCTTCAGCCAGTTTTCTGCCTGTTGGACTGCCTCTGCTGCCCTCCACTTCCTCCCAATCCTCACCACAATCCCTGCTCTGGACACTTTGGTGTCTCTGGACTCTGTGTACTGTGATTATTCACTTCAGACTGGAGAATTCTCTTGACCAAAATTTGGTCAGGGGATTGCTTTTAATTCCTGAGAGTATAAGTGAGACCAAAATTTGGTCAACTGAGCAAGGGTGGAAACCAAAATTTGGTCATGGCTTAATTTTGTACTAATTTTAGTTAAAGAACAGGGAATAAGCCAAATTTAGGTCTAATTTTGACCAACAATTTGGTTTATTCAAGCCAAATTATTTTGTACATAATTTGTATTGTGCTTCAAACCTCGGCACAGCACGGAAACAGCACTCTTGAGAGTTTTTAATGATCTGATTTTAACTCTTGACTCAGGTAACCTTGCTGTGCTTTTGCTCCTTGACCTGACGGCTGCATTTGACACTGTGAATTATAGGATCCTTTTAGCATGACTTGAACAGTGGGTAGGCATTACAGGTCCTGCTCTTTTATGGTTCCAGTCCTGCCTGACTGATCGGAGCTTCTCTGTGCAGTTAGGGGAATTTAGCTCAACCTCAGCCCCTCTTACCTCCGGGGTCCCTCAAGGCTCCATTTTAGGCCCTATCTTATTCCTGCTCTATATGCTGCCGCTGGGTTCAATATTCAAAAAATATAATCTTTTTTTTCATTGCTATGCTGACGATGTTCAGATCTACTTCCCCTTAAAATCCACAGACAATGGCTCTGTAAAGACACTGCTGGAATACCTAACTGATATCAAATCCTGGATGGCCAGAAATTTTTTCAACTTAAACAAGAATAAGACCGAGATCATAGTGTTTGGGTGTGATCCACTGGATAGTTTGGCAGATGTTCTTTGTCCACCAACACCAAACATCTGGTCATCTGTAAAAAACCTTGGTGTGATCTTTGACACCAGACTTAAGTTTGACCAGCAGATTAGCTCAGTTGTAAAAACCAGCTTCTTCCACCTAAGGATCTTATCTAAAGTTAAGGGTTATCTTTCCCGGAGAGACCTGGAGACTGTAATTCATGCTTTTATTAACACATGGCTGGATTACTGCAACTCACTTTATGTTGGCCTGGATCACACTTTGTTGCATCGTCTGCAGCTTGTGCAGAATGCAGTGGCCCGCCTCTTCACTGGGACACGTAAGCGTGATCACATTTCCCCAGTCTCAGCCTCACTCCACTGGCTCCTGGTCTCATTTAGGATTGATTTTAAGATTTTGTTTGTTTTTAAAGCTCTTAATGGGCTGGCCCCCCAGTACCTGACCGAGCTGCTACACATTCATGCCCCTGGAAGAACATTAAGATCAGCAATCAGCTGCTACTGACTGTAACCAAATCTCGGTTAAAGACCAAAGGTGATCGAGCCTTTGGGGTGGCTGCTCCTAGGCTTTGGAACAGTCTGCCATGGCACATCAGATCGGCTGACTCCATAGAGGTTTTTAAATCCTCTTTAAAAACGCATCTCTTCTCTATGGTTTTTAATTGAGTTGGCACTTTGTATTTTATTTGTATATTTATTTCATATTTGTATTTTATTGCACTACACTTTGTTTTATGTATGTATTTTATAGCCTTTTTAAGTTCAGTATTTTCTTTTACCTTATGTCTACCTTATTTTTTACTTTATTTCAAGTTCATTACTGTTCTACCAACCTATGCAGCACTTTGGTCTGCTTCGGTTGTTTTTAAAGTGCTTTACAAATAAAGTTTGAGTTGAGTTGAGTTGAACATGCTTTAGTACGAAACCAGATTTGCACCACAGTATGATTCCATGTACATACAAGTTGCTGAACTTTTGCATTTCCTTATTTCACAGCTCATTGGTTTAGAATTAATTTGGGCTCCGTTCTTGTCTGTAAAGACAAATGTATGTAGCCCAAAAAGACGTATTATGGAATTATCAAGACCAGTGGATGTGCTTATTGCAAGGCTATTTAATTTCCAATACATTAATCCCATTCATGTTGTAATGAAGTGGCAGCAAGTGCACTGGGTTGAATTAGGAATCTAATGGTTACAAGATGAACTCCAAAATCATTAGAATGATTTCCTTACTCCAAATCCCAGCCATGCTTGTGTACATGAAGCCCCAACTCCCTGAACCTGTGGTGGCTGGCAAAGTTTATACACCTTAGGTTCTTAGCCAGTAAGCTAACTGTAACATACAGTATGTTATGCCGAGACAGAGTGAAGATCTGTGTGCAAAAGATTTAATACAGATTCGAGCAGACAATTTAACACCTTTATTGGCCTTCAAACAACAAAACTACAAATTTACAAGACATGCAAATGAAACAAAACTATGAAAAAGGAAGGTCCAAAAGGGTAGGTGTGAACAGGACCTAGAGTCCCATGCAAGGTATCTCCATACTAAAATGTTAAAAATCTCAAAGGACTTAGGCAAAAGAAAAACACAAGTAAAATCTATTGTTGCCAATGGCAACCACAATTACGACCAAGGCTCCATGAGCAAGGCCTGTCCGTATCAAAAACATTAATTAACTGATCCTTGTACACATTAGTAATAAAAGCCTTGAAAGACTTTAAACTAAAGAAATTACTAGGTGTAGCTAATTTGCATATGAGGTTCCAGATTTAGCACCACAATTGAAAAAAAAGGGCTGAAAAGTAGCGGTTTTACAAAAAAAGCGTTTCTCAGTACTTAATTTCACTAGACTGGGATCATCGTTTGTGACCATGACTTACATATTTTTTAGAAACTAGTATCAGTGTCAACATGTCCGTTTAAAGCCTTATAAAGAATAACTAAAAATAGCCTCAGTGAGACACCCATAAAATCATAAATATTACCGGTGGCGCCACCATCTTGACAACTTTTATACACACCCACCTGGGGTGATATATTGTATGTGAACATTGTATGTGAATTTGATCAAAATTTGATCAATCCTGGGGGCGTCGTGGCTCAGGTGGTTAAGGCGCCATACCATGAATGCGGGCGACCCCGGTTCGATTCCGGCCCGAGGTCATTTCCCGATCCCTTCCCGTCTCTCTCTCTCCCGCTCATTTCCTGTCTCTACACTGTCCTATCCAATAAAGGTGCAAAAAGCCCAAAAAAATATCTTTAAAAAAAAAAATTTGATCAATCCTGTAGGAGGAGTAGTGATATTTTTGTAAATTGTGGATGGATGGACCATGGATGGCGCGTGATTTCATAAGCTCATCCGGCCTGGCCTATGGCCGGATGAACTAAAAACTAAGTCTTTGACTTCGCGGTCATAGGTAAGAGGTAACAGATCCAATTGAATAAGTCTTTCTTTATATGATAGTTCTCCTTGCTTGACTTGTCAGATCCAACAAAATATAAATGTGATCCAGAATCAAAGTTGTAATGCAGGTAAAGATGATAACCAATAATAGTGGTCAGTGGGCCATGGGCACCAAAAAGGAAACCAAACCGTAATCCAAAGATGATGCAAGGGTCAGATATACAACAAGGCAACCATCAACGAGACCGTCAATAATGGCGTAGCTCACTCCGGCCCCGTCTAGTCCAGAAGGAACGATCTAAAGTGGGCCACCTTGCACAATAAATGTTGCAAGCTATATACACTATATACAAGCTTTATATAGAAGCTATATACACCCTAGGAATACCAACCTATTTGCCAGAAAGAATCCAAAACAGCGAGGAATTGACAGAGAAGAAGCGATTTTTGTTGAACTGTTCATTCAGGCTTAATTAGTCCATAACTTCATTAATAATTGTAATTAAATAAATCTGGGTAGAAGTTATATGCACCCTAGGTACCCCTACCTTCATGCCAGCAAGAATCAAAATCGTTGAAGAATTGAGGGAGAAGAAGCGATTTGTGTGGAAAATGCTCGTTAAGGCTTAATTACTCCATATCTTCATTATTAATTGCAATTATGCAAATTTGGGTAGAAGCCATATGCACCCCTGGCAGACCTACTTTCCTGCCAAAAAGGATAAAAATCAGTGAAGAATCGAGAGTGAAGAAGTGACTTTCGTGAAATGTGGATGCCGTTGGACGGACGGACGATGGATAACACATGATTGGCAAAAGCTGTCAGCCGGACGAGCTAATAACAAAAGCCCAATATTTATACAGATGCTAGGAATGGCAAGACTTCGCAATGAACTTAGAAACTGTATCAAAAGCAGTATCAAAAGTCTAGAAGCTTGTCAGTGATACTAGAATCCACTCAGGCATTGCAGCACATCCACTACTATAGATCCACGCTCACTCTTCATCCTTTTATACACTGACATTTCTCTTGTTCTAATCAAATAGCTCGTGTTATTTGCAATAATTTATGTATTTGTTCAGATTAGTGAGTCTCCTTATGTAAATTTAGACAAGCGCAGAAGCTCAAATGAGATATGATCTTTTTTCCAAACTAAGCTGACTTTCATAATTATCACTTTTCTGGTGTAAAGGCTCCTGCAAACAATTTATGAATAAAATGCATTCATTTGTATCTGGATTAACAAATAAGGCCACTGTTTGAAACTTTTATGTTTTGAAGTCTTCCTCAGATATAGAGGTTGAAGAAAAACATGATTAATCTAATGATTTTATCCATTGTATTTCAAAATTAGACAATATGCTGGAAGAGCTTATGTAAATTGTAAGTCAGTTGAGTGCAAACAGTTGAGCCTTATCCCCTGATGCACCTGTTTCTACACGTGTGTTTGTGTGTGATGGCTAGAGGAAGCAGCAGAGGAGCACACATGAGCCAGGTGAAAGACAAGACATGGTAATAACCCAAGTAATGTTCTGTTTTAGGAGCAATAATAAAAAGCTTTATTTGATCCTAGAGTAATGGAGTAGGCACGGAGAGAGAGAGAGAGAGAGAGACTGGAGGCTGCCAAGCACACTATGAATTGTTGTTCTACAGATTGCTGTGAAAGAGAGATATTTTATAACAGACCCAGGAGGAACACCGGATCAATATTACAGGGGAGAAATATAGGCAGCTTGAATCGGCTGTAGTTAACATACTTTTGTTGCCATGCTGGTTGTGTGTACTGCTAAAGTTACTTCTGGCTCACTGTTTGGCCATCTGTATCATCGTTAGCAACTAGATAGCCACATAAATTTGTCTAGTTATGTTGGCTTTAGTGTTTATTTCGGGAGCCAAAAACACAAAACTATAGTAGCTTTGAAAGACTCCTGGAAAGAATCGCTGAATCAGAACAGTGAATCAGAACAGCGAATCATAATAGTGAATCTGTAAACTCGTAAGCTGCGATAACAGTCTTCAGATTTCACAAAATATACACAACATACATATGGAGACAGTTAAAGAATTATTGGAAGCCTTCTTAAAAATAAGCAACATTTCCAAAATTGTAAAAAAAATAAATAAACAACCGTGCAATTTTAAACTTCAATCATTGCACTCTGATTAGCTACTAGGCTATCAGCTCATATACCATGAGTAGAGAAAAACAAAATGGCGGAGCATGTTGTTGAACCAACCGAGGGCAAAATAAAAACTCTACTCGAAAACAAAACCCCCAAAATTATCAAGTATTTAAAAGAAACAGAAATGGCTAAAAGAATAGGTCCCCCCCCCCCCCAAGTATCTCCTGTTCCACACTTCAGCCTAGTCTGTGGTGCTAATGCACCTTTAAGTTGGTTTGCCAACCACCAAAAATCCCTAAAAAAGAAGGACCCCCCCCCAATAAATAAATAAATAAAAATATATGCAACAAAATATGGAATAAAAGTATTTGAGGGTTAGAATATATCTTTTATTTTTCAAGAATTATTATAATAGCATTTTTCACAAATTGCTACTGTCATTTTGCAGGTTTGTTTATATTCCAAGCGGAAATTATTTTGTCGGATGTTTTGTATAAAATTTTTATTTATCGAATTTGCAAAAAAAAAAAAAAAATGCTCCGTTTCTCAAAATCCAGTGAATGTGGATAGAATAAAACAGTTATTCCACTCAATCTTGTCATACATGGCTTATAGCCAACTCGGTGCTATGCGCCTCGTCAGCTATCAGCTCATGTATGACTCGATTTCATGGAATAACTGTTAAATATGTACACTGTGTGCACAATTATTAGGCAAGTGAGTACTCTGACCCTACCATTATTTCTATGCATGTTTTCCAACCGCAAGCTAGATACACTTGAATGCTAATTGGATTTAAGCATTCTCAGGTTGTATTTATTTGTGTAATGAGGGATGGTGTGACCTAAAGTAATTAATACCCTATATTAAGGTGTGCATAATTATTAGGCAGCTTCTTTATCTCAGGCAAAATGGGCCAAAAAAGAGATTTAACAGACACTGAAAAGACAAAAATTGTAAAATGCCTATCAGAGGGATGCAGCACTCTTGAAATAGCTAAGCTATAGAAATGTGAGCACAGAACATTCAAACGTTTTGTTGCAAATAGTCAACAGGGTCGCAAAAAATGTGTGGAGAAGAAAAGACACAAATTAACTGCAAAAGACTTGAGAAGGATTAAACATGAAGCTACCAGGAACCCATTATCCTCCAGTGCCACAATATTCTAGAACTGCAACCGACCTGGAGTGTCCAGAAGGACAAGGTGTTCGGTGCTCAGAGACATGGCCAAGGTAAGGAAGGCTGAAACACGACCATCACTAAACAAGACTCACAAGTTGAAAATTCAAGATTGGGCCAAGAAATATCTGAAGACAGATTTTCCAAAGGTTTTATGGACGGATGAAATGAGAGTGACTCTGGATAGACCAGATGGATGGGCCCATAGCTGGATAACTAATGGACACAGGGCACTTTGACTCAGACACCAGCAAGGTGGTGGAGGGGTAATGGCATGGGCTGCTATTATTAAGGATGAGCTAGTTTGACCATTTCAGGTTGAAGATGGACTTAACATCAACTCCCAAACCTACTGCCAGTTTCTAAAAGATACATTCTTCAAGCAGTGGTATGGGAAGAAGTCTGCATCATTCAAGAAGGCCATGATTGTTATGCAGAACAATGCACCATCACATGCACCCAAGTACTCCACTGCTTGGCGAGCCCACAAAGGCCTTAAAGATGACATGGCCCCCTTCCTCACCTGACTTAAACCCTATTGAGTACTTGTGGCCCCTTCTTAAGCATGAGATTTACAGCGAGGGAAGACAATACACCACTCTGAATAGCATTTGGGAGGCCATGGTTGCTCCTGCACAAAAAGTTGATCGTCAACAAATCAAAAAACTAACAGACTGGATGGAAGGCTCATGGCAGTTATTGAAAAGAAGGGTGGCTATATTGGTCACTGAATATTTTTGAAATGCTAGAAGTGTTTATTTGTTAATTCTGAGTTGTTTATTTGTTACACTGAAAATTAAAATAAACAAGTGAGATGGGAAACTTTAAGCTTTTCATTTAGTTGCATAATAATTCTGCACACTAAATGTTGCCTAATAATTCTGCACACTTGTATATTCCCCTGAGAAGGCCTAAACTCCCCTTTCCTTTGTTAATCATTCTGGTTTTAGGTTTATTAACAATTTGGATTGACTGAGAGCACTGTATTTGTTCAACGATAAAATTAATCATCAGGAATACAACTTGCCTAATAATTGTGCACACAGTGTATCGGTGCAGGATAGTATTATTTTAACACTATATATTTTTCAAACTAAGTGTTCTTTGGTACTGCAGTACCTACTGCTGCTAAACACTGTTTTCATAATTTCATAATAATATCGGGATCCTCAGAATTAATATTTGGTGGAGAACAGCATTGAGTCTGTTGTAGAGTGATCTTGGACCACTCATACATGCACAAACATTTAAAGCTCTATTATACTTCTCGATTAAATGCATGTGGACTGTTGTCTTCAAATCTATGTTCATGCACCCATTTCTGTATTGAATTAAATGTCAATTTGCACTAATTATTTTAAAGATCTGTTTAAAATCTGTCTGTGGGCAACTTAACAGAGTCCTGGCTTTATCAACAGATTAACCCAGGTTTGGGGCTAAATTCACAGATTCATGATGCTGTCAATTGTAACAAGGTCCTCTGGACCAGTTTTCCTTTACAGTCCCACAATCTTCCCATATCACGATTGTATGACAGTTTTGCCTCCACATGTGCAAGTACATCATTTTTAAAATGGAAATATGATTTCATGATTTGAAGCTTATTTATCGAGGTCGAGCTTGATATTTTCAGTCTCCTTTATATGTAAATTCACACACATCTGAAATTGTCTGAACTCTCTGGAGTTTCATGAGTACCATACTTCTTGTGTCAATGCATACGAATGAGAAGGGAACACGGTAGAGGGCATATCGCCGCCATGCCACATATTCAAAGTCCCTTCCACGCCAGAATTTGGTATTCCCAGGCAGTCTCCTGTCCCAGTACTAACCATCTCTTTTGAGGCGTATGGGTGCAGCGCCGATCTCTGTTTCCATAGCCTTCGGCCTCTCGCCTATACAGCTTGGGTTACAGTGGGGGGCTAGTCTTCTGGTAATCGCGAGAGTTTGACTTCCTCACTTGCATCTGTATTGCAGCATGCCTTGCCAGATGGCAAGGCATGATGGTCTTTGGTATGACCTGACCGTGAGTAGAACTCGCGCTCTCCCAGTCAAGAGGTGGACACGCTAACAACTAGGCCAGCTCACGGTGCACTAAGCCACATATTATCAACATCAAAATCAATTCACTTGAACCTAGGATAATACTAAAAGCTGTGCACCAAACTTCATCAAAATCCGTTCAGGACTTTTTGAGTTACGTTGGGAACAAACAAAAACATCCTGGATCCGCATACATATCCGGATTTGCATCAAAATCTAATCAATTGTTCCTTGGCCCTGGCTCACCTTTCTTCACATTCCATCAAAATCCGCTCTCTACTTTTTGAGTCACTTTGGGAAAAGGCAAACGGAGGCAAAAACATAACCTCCTCCAATAAAGTTGATGTAGATAATGATGTCAATTGTTCAGTTTGTCTGTAATTTTGTCCCATTGGCGGGAAGGGTGCCAATACTTTTGTCGTTTACCGTATAGAGACATAATACATCCGGTCTGGATGTAGGATGTTATTGCAAAAAAAAAAAAAAGTGCAAGATTTCATCCTGAAGCCTATGCTTCACAATCCCTGACAAAAATGATGCATAGTATCCGGTATATCACATTGTAAAGTGTGTAAATATGCAAGGTGTGCAAACATACAAGTGAAAAATGTACTGCAGAGTGTCAGAAAGTGAATTGGATCGGAAGAATGGCTCTGCAAAAGTGTGTGTGTGTGTAGCCTCAAACCGAGCTCAGGCACTCTGCGGGTATTGACGGAGCGGTGATTGATTGTCCAGTGTAAATCCACAGCCAGGACTCAGCTGTGTGTACAAGAATCGTGGGCACACGGTACATCGGGCAGTGCCAGTCAGAGACAGCCCCTCACTATGGGATCATCATTCCACATTAGTGCACTACCACACGGGATACCAACCTCCCACTTGTTAACACTCACTATAATTACCCAAATAGATTAGGAGTGATTGTAAAGGAGCGAGTCTGGATTTTCCCTGCAGTCCCATCGTGTTCTTGATTTCCCTTGCTGATTACTGGGGAATGCAATGAAAACGAGTAATAATACGCGTCTCGTTGTTTGCTATCCTTCATTACACTCGATCACATTTCAATCTATCAGACTCCTCTCAAACTTTTGCCCTTCATTTACTTCATTTAAAAAGACACACAAACACATAGTGCCCTTTGATATGTCAGAGATCACCAATTTTACGATGAAATCGAAAGGCCGTCTAGCTTTAAGTTCATGTGCACACTTAAGTTTACTTGCCAAAGTCAGAGTAGAACATGGCAGAACTCACGTAGAAATAACAGCAAATTGACAAATAAATGACTCATGACAAATAACAAATAATTGAAAAATTGTATAACATAGACCAAAAACTGAGCTTCTCCTATTTCAAATACCACCAGCCACCACTAGTGAAAACATACTGAACACGTACAGAAGATTACAGGTGCAGAAGGGAATCCACTTGAGCGTTTACATGGCTGATATTTTCCTATCAAACGTATGAGCAGCGATCAACACCATCTCTTTCAATCCAATTAACTTCTCAGTCAGATCGGAATGAAGTATTTAATTCCGATTGAGCTGTTTCATGAAGAAGCTTAATTCCGATCGAACTTGAATCTGATTATTAACAGATTATTAGGGTCCATGTAAACGTAGCTAGTGCTGGCTTTTCTAATTCTGAGCTTGTTAATTGTGTAAGAAATATTAAGAAGCAAACAAACAAAAAAAAAGAACAAAAAATCCTGGTTTACACGACGGCCAATATGATTGTAAATACGGATATAAGATATTTACAGATACAATAATGACACTGAGTTACACTCCAATACACATTACATACAACTGTATGAAATAACAATAAAATGAAAATTAACATCCTACAACATCTAAAAAGATGATTCTGCTTCCCCCCCAAGTGCTTCCCTGACCTGATAGTGCAAAAAAATTGGAATAAATACCGATACATCTTGGATGAGAGGCTCTAATTTAAGGATATGACAAAGGTCATTAAACAAACAAAATAAAAGGCATAAATGTGTGCACTGTCTCATTTTTATTCTCTGTAAATAATAAATACATCCATTGTGTTTCTCTTCTCCAGCTTTTTTCTTTAGCGCATCATTTCATTCTCCGTTATCTGCTGGTTCCAGTCACTGAGCTGCAAGAATAAAACAAAGCGTAATGATTTGTGCCAGAGTAACATTTATGCCAGAGGCCATTAACTTTCCTTTGTGCATTCTGTACTCAAGAAGTGCCAAGTGCTTGTATGTGCACATTTATACTACATGGCCAAAGGTTTGTGGACACCTCATCATCACAGCCTTCCACAAAATCGGATGTACACAATTGGAGAGGATGAACTAACACTACGTTCACACTGCAGGCTGACGTGACTCAAATCCGATTTTTTCGCCCATATGTGACCTGTATCCGATCTTTTATTGACAATATGAACGACACAGATCCGATTTTTTCAAGTCCGACCCAGGCCGTTTGGATATGTGGTCCTAATTCCGATTCCTGTCCGATCTTTTCATATGCAACTTCAGTCTGAACTGCCAGGTCGCATTCATCCGACTTACACGTCATCAGCAAGCCACAAACGTCACTATTCTGAGCTGAAGTAGGCGGCGGGTCTCTCAAAAAAAGTTACAACAACATGGCGCATGACATCAATGCGACTCCGCACCCACACGTTCCTTTGAACGGAGGTTGCAGTCACTACCCTGCAGAACGCCTGAGCCAAAACCCTTGCCCTCTTCTTTCTCAACCTCCTCCTTAACATCAGGCTATTGTGCATGTTCTGGCTTCGTCGCAACAACAACTGCATCATCGCCAGGTACTCCATGCTGGCTACTGTCATACACAGGAAACTTTAGGTTACTTCCGTAAACACTGGCCATGCTCACTGCGTGTGACGTCGTCGTATCCTGCAATGCGCATGTGGAACACTTTTAGGTTGCTTTTCGTTCATACTGAGGATCACATACAAGTCGCATATATTTGTTAATGTGAACGACCTCACAAAAAAATCGGATTTCACAAAAAAATCGGAATTGAGCATTAAGCCTTGCAGTGTGAACGTAGTGTAAGGTGTCCAAACGTGTACCGGCATGATAGTGTCCCTGTGCACAAAGCAAGGATCGTGAACACACGGTTTGCCAAAGTTAGAGTTGAAGAACTCAAGTGGCCTGCAACGAGCCCTGACCTCAACCCCACTGAATATCTTTGGGATGAACTGGAACATGTTCCAAAATCCAGTGGAAAGCCTTCCCAGAAGAGTGGAGGTTACAGTATTATAAAAGCAAAGGGGGACTAAATCTGGAATGGGATGTTTGTTTAACGAGCACATATGGGTTTGATGGTCAAGTGTCCACAATTTTTTTTAAAGGGAGACTGCCTTTCAGATTTTCCAAGTGTAGGTCATAAAAAGAATTTTCCCTGACACCCAGTTATTTTTGTTTAGTGGACCGAAAGCTACTGAATTCGAATCACAGACTTCCAATTTTATTAGGCTTTTTTAAAATAGAACAGTTAATGAATTTAGAGCACATGGCCCTAAGTTCTCCGCTATTTTTTCCTGCTTCGCCATGACCCAATTCAAGATACTATGTCATGCATCACATGGTGGGCTTTCCCCATTCACGCAAGGCATTGTGGGATACAAATTTGAAACAGGAGAGAAAAATTGAGGATGCAAATGAAATGTGAAAGCAGGCTTGTAGTACTCAAGTCCAGGACTTGGACTTGAGTCCGACTCGTGCCCTAATTTTAAGGACTCGTGACTTGACTCGGACTCGTAAATTGGAGACGAGGACTCGGATTTTTCTTTATTTTTTGTAACATGCCATAATAATTTGGCATAAGATATTTATATCTACATTAATTTTTGTACTAATTTCGTGCAAGAGTGTCACACGTGCATGCCTTGGTGTGTGCATCAGATAGACTCTCGGGCGCACTCCGGACAGCACACGCACCAAACGGACTCTCTCGCGTGCGCTGTAAACAGCTCACACCTGCACAGGATTAAGGTGCAATCAGCGCGCCTATATAAAAACTGTGAAAACACACTTACTTTGTGAAGTATTGAGTTGCATTGCTGACACAATACAGAGCCTTGTTTCCTTGTTTGGTTTCCTGATCCCTGATTTCCTGTTTCTCGTCTTTGATTCTGCTGAGTCTACAGTAGCCTGTTAGTGCCTCGGTCAACCTATTGCCTGTTTCACCATTTTACGATTTTGCCTACCGTTCTGAATTGTTTACCTGTCTTCACTTAATAAACACACCTTCTGCACTTACATCCATCTCCCAACCATCTCTGACAGAATACTTCACACTCCCTGACAAAGAGAATGCACATTCACCTGTTCATACGTCATGTTCAGGAACAAACTAATGTTAATGGCGCTAAAACAGCCACCATCAAATGGTGCAGATGGAGTGTTGGACTCGACTCGGATCAATAGTGGACTCGACTCGAAATTTTCTTTAATGACTTAGACTTGACTCTGATTTAAACAGTGGGGACTCAAGACTGGATTCGGACACGAGGATTAGTGACTCGACTACAACTCTGCGTGAAAGACCAACTACGGTAATGGAAAGTGAGAAGAAAAGACGTTATGTTGTGAAGGAAAGGAAACGCAGGACCAAACTAATAAATATCGGCGAACAGTGAGCACCTCGGTGTGATCGGTGTTCATGCACATAATTTGCTAGAGAATCCCCTCAAATTAAAGAACTTCCCAGCCTCAGAATGGTCTGATATTTTTTTAGATATTGCAGAAATAAACATGCATCACAATGGCCAAATTTCAGAGGGAACTAAATTTCACCCATTTTCTCATCTCATTATCTCTAGCCACTTTATCCTGTTCTACAGGGTCGCAGGCAAGCTGGAGCCTATCCCAGCTGACTACGGGCGAAAGGCGGGGTACACCCTGGACAAGTCGCCAGGTCATCACAGGGCTGACACATAGACACAGACAACCATTCACACTCACATTCACACCTACGGTCAATTTAGAGTCCCCAGTTAACCTAACCTGCATGTCTTTGGACTGTGGGGGAAACCGGAGCACCCGGAGGAAACCCACGCGGACAACATGCAAACTCCGCACAGAAAGGCCCTCGCCGGCCACGGGGCTCGAACCCGGACCTTCTTGCTGTGAGGCGACAGCGCTAACCACTACACCACCGTGCCGCCCTTCACCCATTTTATGAAATCGAAAGGCCGTCTCATTTTAAACCTTTATTCATCATATGTATATTAGAGCACAGTGAAATTCTTTCTCTGCATTTAACCCATCTGGGGATGTGAGCACACGTGAACTCAATTTGGTCTTCTGCTGTTGCATGCCGAGATGCTTTTCTGCTCACCACGGTTGTAAAGAGTTGCTATGAATTGCTATATCCTGACATTCTAATTTCCAGACTATTTACAGCCAAATTTGCATCTCCTTGAGACACATTTGAGGAGATACCCGTGTCAAACTAATTTAAGATGCTTTAAGCAGCTTTAGCCTTCTTTTATTCATAATATTCACTCATCATATTCATACTGATGTATCTGCTCTTTTCTAACAGATAATTGGACAAGTCTACCTCTTCCTCTTGAAATCTCATACACTTCCTTCTTTATATGTTTCCATGACCTTGTTATTTGCTTGTTGTCTTGTTCCAATATGCCCCTACGTTTCATTATTTAAAATTTGGTATTCTTTTATTTTTTTTTTTGTAGGTAGTGATGCATTTGAAAAATGTTCCCATTCAAAAACCATAAGGGATACAAATTTTTATCCTCAACCATAAAAGCATGTAAAAGAGGATTTTAAAAATGCAGTGCTGCAGGATATATTTCCGCCCAGTACAATCCCAAACAATTCACTTTGGAACACCGAAGTGGGCGGTGTGTTTGGCTGATGCTGATAAATGATGGCTTTCTCCGGGTCATTGATCATGATGCTTTCGTCTATCCGGATTATCCCATCAGGTTTGTAAAAGCTTTGCGATGGGGTTTTGTCTAAGTGATCAAAGCAGGATAACCAGTGGGGATTGCTCCAGAACTGACCAAAATAATACTTCTGTCGATGGGCGGGGGGGTTTTTGTTTTGGTTTTTTTTTGCCACCATGTAGATGCTTTAGCTTGTTCTGGATGATTACAACAGCATACAGTACATTCCCCTACGCCATGCCCTTCTGTCTGCTTAATCTGCACAGTGTCACATTGTGGCAAAGGACAGGGCCGTGACTGGAAATTAAAAGGCAGCAGCTGAGAGTCAGTGGGCCTCATTTATCAAGCGAGATACAAAGTAATTTATTTGTAAGTCATTCACAGAAATGACTTTACATAAGAAATCTGTTCTGCATGAAAAGTTCGGAAAAACATCCTTATCTTACGAGAACTCTGGAGTTTCAGTGAATCTGTGTATAAGGACACGCACTAATGTAGATCTGGATTGATTGACTTCAAATCATGCAATGGCTTTTGTTATTGGAATTACTGGTTTTTACCTCTGTCCATCTGTCCGTATCTCTGTCCGTCTGCAACACCCTTTTTTTCAGCAACCACAAATCATAGCCACTTGGTACTTGGTACCAAACTTCAGCTTGGGGTTCTATACTGTGTATACCATTTTCAGGTCTGTCGCACGTCGACTTCCTGTTTACCGACTGAATGTATTTACGAAACATATAACATGAATTTACAAAATTTTCATCACACTTTTCTCAGCAACTACAAAATCACAACTGCTTGATATTTGGTACCGAGCTTCAGCTTGGAGTTCTATACCATGTATACTGTTTTCAGGTCTGTCGCACATCGACTTCCTGTTTACCGACTGAATGTATTTACAAAACATATAGCATGGATTTACAAAATTTTCGTAACACTTTTCTCAGCAACTACAAATCACAACTGGTTGATATTTGGTACCGAGCTTCAGCTTGGGGTTCTATACCGTTTTCAGGTCTGTCGCACATTGACTTCCTGTTTACCGACTGAATGTATTTACGAAACATACAGGGTGGGTTTTAACACTGTTTCAAGAAGCAAAATGCCATTTCAAAATGAGTTTCCCAGGATGCTATTTTAAATCCCTGGGGAGAGACACTGCTCTTTACTTAATTGTTTCAGAGTTAATTATTTGTTGAAGTCAACATTCATAATAAGTGTCCAATTCCTTCGATTGCTTTCATTCTGATATAAGTGAGAGCGGGGGGATACGTAAGTGAGCAGTAGCTCACAGTTGATCTTGTTTTATACAGATTAATGTGACAAGTGTAATTAGGTTGCTTGCTTGCTTGCTTGCTTGCTTATTTATTTAACCAAAAAATTATGAAAATGTTCAATTTTTTTAATGACTTGCAAGAAATGAATCCACACCCAATCCATAAATCAAGACCAGTTACATGCACCGTTCAATTAGAACAAAAGAAATGGCACCCGATAAAAGTCCTGAATATTTATGTGAACTGACACGCTGCAGTGGCTGAGCCGCATTACTGGAAGATTTAGCGTGTTCTTCCAGCATTCCAGCTCTTTGCGTTTTATGGAGTAAACATGTGTAAATCAGATGATAATTTTTAGTTCAGTTTGGCCTCCAAAAACATTTACTCACCATTTTACTTGAGTGATTCAATGACTAGTGTGAACAATGGGATGGAAGGCCTGTGGAGAAAACCACTGGAGTTTTGAAAAAAAAAAAAAGTATATACTGTACATACTGTAAACGATATATACAGGGTGCTTCACAATTATTGGCATCCCTTGTAAAGATTAGTTAAAAGGGTTCGAAAAAATCCACCTTTGGTGAAGTAGTGTCATCTCACACTGAAAAAATGAGAAAAATCCAACTTTTAATTGAAATACATTTATTCAGAGAAAAACAAATCCCTCATCAAGATGTAGGTGTTTTCAAAAAAAAAGTACATGTGCCACTATTATTGGCACCCCTGAAATGATCGTGAACACAATGTAACTGAAGCGTGTTTCCCATTTTAAATTAGACAGTACTTTTGAGTTGATTGGAGTGTGTAGGAACTTTCAAGCTGTAATCCATGACATCCTGATTAACTGGGGGACAAATATGAGGTGAGACAGAGGCCAAATTCCCTTAGTCATCCATCAACATGGGAAAGATGTGAAACGCTACTACAATTTTGACTGGAACCATGATCAAACAAAAATGGAGCTTTATGGAAATAAACACTCAAGGTGGGTTTGGTGTAAAAAGAAGAATGGCTATAATAATAATAAAAAAGAACCTGATCCCAAATGTAAAATATGCTATTCTTCCTCCAGAGGCCCTGGAAACCTTGTTAGGGTGCATGACATCATGGACTCCATGAAATACAAGGACATTTTAAATAAAAATCTAGCTGCCTCTGCCAGGAAACTAAAACTGGGTTGTTATTGGATCTTCTAGTAGGTCAGTGATCCAAAGCACATGTCCAAATCAACACAAAAATGGTTCACTGAACACAAAATCAAGCTTCTTTCCTGGCCATCTTAGTCCCCTGACCTGAACCCCATTGAAAACCTGTTGAGTGAGCTGAAGAGGAGAGAGCACAAGAGAGGGCCTCAGACCCTGGATGATCTGGAGAGATTGTGTAAAGAGGAATGGGCTCAGATGCCCTGCTCTGTATCTCCAACATTGTAAAATGTTATTGGAGAGACTCAGTGCTGTTTTACTGTATGAAGTATTAAATGCAGGGGTGCCAATAATAGTGACAGGTGTTTTTGTTTATATATTAAAAAGAAAATCATACGTTTGCTTGAAGATGTGAAGTTTATCTTCCCGTGTTGAAAAATTTGCATTTTTCATTTGAAATACATCATGGATCTGAGTGACATATTTAATAATATTCACTGGCTTTTTTTTCATGGTATATCAGATATATTCCATTCACCTAGCATGATCTTGAATGAGTCGAAGACGAGTAGCTGAATGGAATATCACAACGTTTATTCCAAGAGAAAGCTTGCAATGAAGTTGTCTGTGCTTTTAGAGCTAGCGATAATGTTGCAATAGCTGTGCAGTCTGGTTAGTCAAATAACTTTCTATGGATTTGCCCGCCAAGTTGCCATAGCCTTGTCCATCGCGAATGCTAACACATAGCAAGTTAACTTGGACACAGTTAGTATGTAAAAATGGAGTTACGCTAACATGAATAACGTTAACTTATCTGAAGTCCTTTCAGAAATACATTTTAGCATAATCTTGCCAAATAAACAGAATGTAGAAATCTTTCTTTTCTAGTAACATTAGCTACCCAATATGATTTCGAGTTTGCTAGCATGTTAGGTGGAGCTTCACTAACTAGCAAGCTTAACATTAAACCAGCATGATGCACAGCATGCGTTCATTTTGTGAATTCACATTTCTGTCTTTGGTAACGGCATTAGGTTTTGTAAGCGTTATGGCAATAATACAATGATGTGTTGACAGAAAAGTGTCGCATGATCTGTCACATGATGTCTGGATAAATCAACCCATTCTGGAAGGACCCTGACTCTGCAACACTACTAAGCAAGCAACATGAGAACCAAGGAGCACTCCAAACAGGTCAGACATAAAGTTATGGAGAAGTATGGATCAGGGTTGGGTTATAAAAAAATATCCCAAGCTTTGAATATCCCACGGAGCACCATTAAATCCAGTCTAGCAAAATGGAAAGAACATGTCACCACTACAAACCTGATGAGAGAAGGCCGCTCACTAAAACTCTCAGACCAGGCAAGGAGGGCATTAATCAGAGATGCAGCAAAAACACCAAAGATAACACTGAAGGAGCTGCAAAGATCCACAGCGGAGATGTGAGTATCTGACCATAGGACCACTTTAAGTGATACACTCCACAGAGCGGGACTTTATGGAAGAGTGGCCAGAAAAAAGTAATTGCTTAAGAAAACACGTTTGGAGTTTGCCCAACAGCATGTGGCAGACTCCCCAAACACATGGAAGAAGATTCTCTGGTCAGATGAAACTAAAATTGAACTTTATGGCCATCATGGGAAATGCCATGTGTGGTGCAAACTCAACACCCTGAGAACATCATCCCTACAATGAAGCATGGTGGTGGTAGCATCACGCTGTGGGGATATTTTTCATCTACAGGAACAGAAAAGCTGGTCAGGACTGAAGGAAAGATGGATGGCACTAAATACAGGGCAATTCTGGATGAAAACCTGTTTGTGTCACAGTCCGGTCCAGTCCATTCATGCCTGAGTTTGTGGGACTTCCAGGCCAGATCCGGGACACGAATTCAGTTCTGCCCTGCTGGAGGCCATCTTCCCTGTAGCGGCACTCCCACACCTGTGACCACTCCTGTCCCATCAGCCAGGGCCTATTTAAGAACTGTTTGGAGCTACTACTGTTGCCAGACTGTCTCCTGTAGATTTTCCTTGCCTCGCTACAGCCTTTTCAATATTGTGACTTCTAGCGTCCCCCTGCCTGTATTGTTCCTTGTTTTTTCTTGTCTAGTTTCCTGTCCAGTTTTTTTGCCCCTGTCTTACCTGCCTGTTCATCTGGATTGTGTTTTTTGCTCCCTCTGCCTGGGTTTCCCTTGTCCCTGTTTTCTTCAGTTTTTGTGAATATTTTTCTGTCCTGTTTTTGTCCCTAACCATGCCTGCCTGCCCTTCTGTGTTTTAACCTGTTGGCCCGTTCTTTGACGAGTGATTTTGCCTGAGCCCTTTTGTACCTCTGCCCTCAACTTCATGAAAGAAGTTCTCTTTTTTTGTACACTGCCTGTCTCGAGTCTGCCCTTGGGTCCTCACTTCACCTCAGCTCGCCATTTCTGACAGCACAGTCTGACCATCATGGACCCAGCAGACTTTGCCCAGCTAAGAGCAGCAGTGCAAGAACAGGGAGCTATCCTTGGGACCCACCAACAGGACATCCAACAGGTGAACCAGAACCCTGTCACCATCTCTAACACTCTCGATCGTCTTGCCACTCAGCTACAACAGCTTCAAGTAACATCTGCTCCTACACAACCCCCTCCACCTACCGCTCCTCCAGCTCCTGCTCCAGCCCTCTTCAGAGAGCCGAGACTTCCTGCCCCACAGCCATACGACGGAGAACCAGGTACCTGCCGATCATTTTTATCTCAATGCTCGCTAACCCTTGAGCTTCAACCACTGGCCTTCCCTATGGAGCGTTCCCAAGTGGCCTACACCATCACTCTCCTCACTGACAAAGCTAGGGAGTGGGGAACAGCTATGTAGGACACCAATGCACCATGCTGCGCCAGCTTCAAAAATTTCACAGAAGAGATGAGGCGAACCTTCGATCACTCTCTGTCTGGCAGAGAGGCAGCAAGAGAAATCATGGGACTGTGGCAGGGCACCCGGTCCACATTTGATTATGTGATTGAGTTTCACACTTTGGCAGCATCTTGTGGCTGGAATGAGAATGCCTTGTTTGGCGCATTTCTGAACAGGCTGTCAGACTCCATCAAGGATGAACTGGTTTCACGAGAACTGCCACCTGATCTCCCCAGTCTCATGGACCTCGCCAGTCGTATTGACTCCCGGATCAGACAGCGGGTGAAAGAAAGAGCTCAGACTAGTCTTGCTCCCCCTCAGTCTCCCATTCCCTCCGCTGAGCCAATGCAGGTAGATCGAGTCCACATCTCACCTGAGGAACGACAGCGCCATCAGGATATGAGGGCGTGTTTTTATTGCAGACAGCTGGGGCATTACGGCCCATCTTGCCCTTTAAAAGGAAGAGCCCACCAGTGAATTTAGGGGCCCTGGTGGGCAATGTCCAGAATCAGCCCTCTACCGGTCGACGCTACTCCCAGTGGTCATTATCCATGGCAATCAACCCCACGACCTCCAGGCACTCCATTGATTCAGGGGCTGACAGAAACCTGATCTGCTCGACCACCGCCAAGCACCTGGGGATTCCACTACTGGCTCTGAACCCGTCCCTCACTGTCCTGACCTTTAACGGTACTGGTCTGACCACTATCACCCATAAAACAGCCCCGGTCACCTTAAGAATTTCAGGCAACCACTCTGAATCCATCCAGTTTTTCATCATGAGCATCCCCCATGTGCCCATAGTTCTTGGTCTGCCCTGGCTAACATTGCATAACCCCCATGTCAACTGGACTAACAACACCATTTTAGGATGGAGTCAATTCTGTTTATCATCATGCCTGAGATCTGCCCTCCCTCACGCCAAGCTGCTCCAGCCCTCCATTAGTGAATATCCTGACCTCTCTAACGTGCCTCCCGAGTATAATGACTTAAAACCTGTGTTCAGCAAGTCTCAAGCTGTTTCTCTTCCTCCCCATAGGCCCTATGACTGTGGAATTGACCTCCTCCCTGGGACTGCACCACCGAAGGGCTGACTTTACTCTCTCTATCCTTCTGAAAGGCAAGCCATGAATAAATACATCACTGAGTCCTTAGCAGCTGGAATTATTCGTCCCTCTTCTTCTCCTGCAGGGGCAGGATTCTTTTTTGTGGAGAAGGACAAATCCTTGTGCATTGATTACCGGGGGCTAAATGACATCACCATCAAGAACCGTTACCCCCTACCTCTCATGACCACGGCGTTTGAGTTACTCCAGGGAGCCCAGATTTTCACCAGGCTAGACCTGTGCAATGCTTACCACCTAGTGAGGATCAGGGAAGGGGACAAATAGAAGACGGCATTCAACACCCCCACGGGCCACGACGAATATCTTGTGGTCCCGTTTGGCCTGACTAATGCTCCCGTGGTTTTCCAGGCCCTCGTTAATGATGTCCTGAGGGACTACCTTAACCTTTTTGTTTTTGTTTATCTGGGCGATATATTGATTTTTTTTTCCCCATTCCCTTGATGAACACCACATCCACGTCAGGCAGGTCCTTCAATGTCTCCTGGAGAAACTCTTTGTTAAGGCTGAGAAATGTGAGTTCCATAGAAGCTCTGTCTCTTTTCTGGGTTTCATTATCTCCCTAGCACAGATTCAGATGGACCCCCTGAAACTCAAGGCAGTTGCTGACTGGCCCACCCCATCCTCTCGGTGAGAACTCCAGTGGTTTCTTGGGTTGGCGAATTTCTACAGGCGATTCATCAGGAACTTTAGTATGGTAGCTGGGCCCCTCATGGCTCTAACTTCCACCAAGGTCTCTTTAAGCTGGGGGGAAGGGGCCGAGAAGGCATTCTCCGAGCTCAAACAAAGGTTCACATCAACACCCATACTCCCCATTCCAGATCCGTCCCAGCAGTTCGTGGTTGAGGTTGATGCTTTGGAGTCAGGGGTCGGAGCCATATTGTCCCAAAGATCAGCCAGTGACAACAAGCTTCATCCTTGCTCCTTCTTCTCTCATTGGCTTTCCCCATCTGAGAGCAACTATGACATTGGCAATAGGGAACTGTTGACCATAAAACTGGCCTTGGAAGAATGGAGACATTGGTTGGAGGGGTCAGACCTTCCCTTCATCATATGGACAGATCACAAGGACCTTGAATACCTCAGGACTGCCAAGTGCCTCAATTCTCGCCAGGCCCGATGGTGTCTCTTCTTTTCTTGTTTCAAGTTCACACTTTCCTTCCGCCCAGGCTCCAAGAATGGTAAGCCCGATGCCTTGTCCAGAATGTTCTCTCCCCTCCAGGAGGAATTGACCTCCCCTGAGACCATCCTTCCTCCACAGTGCCTGGTGGGGGCCACTCTGTTAGAGGTGGAAACCCTGGTCCAGAAGGCCCATGAGCAAGACCCAGGGCCCAATAATGCACCTCCTAACCATCTTTGTGTTCCTGTTTCTGTGCGGGCACAGGTGTTGCAGTGGGGTCATGGTTCCAGAATGGCGTGCCACCCAGGAGCAGCCCGGACTCTGGCACTCATCTGACAACGTTTTTGGTGGTCATCCATCAAGGAGGACGTCCAGAGGTTTGTGGCAGCTTGCGACATCTGTGCCAGGAACAAGACTGGCAACAGACCCCCTGCTGGCCTGCTGAGACCCCTTCCTGTTCCCCACCGGCCCTGGTCACACACAGCCCTGGATTTCGTCACAGGACTCCCTAATTCAGGTGGCAATACTTGTATCTTCACTGTTGTTGACCGTTTTTCTAAAGCTGTTCATTTTATCCCTCTGCCCAAGCTTTCCACTGCCAAAGAGACTGCCAAATTGCTGATACTCCACGTTTTCCGTCTACACGGACTCCCCTCAGACCACGGACCCCAGTTCTCTGCCCAATTCTGGAAAGCTTTCTGTAAACTCATTGGTGCTTCTTGCAGTCTGTCTTCAGGTTTCCACCCTCAGACCAATGGGCAGACGGAACGGGCCAACCAGGAGCTATAAGTGGCCCTCAGGTGCATGGTGTCCAAGGATACTGTCTCCTGGAGCAAGGCCCTTCCTTGGATAGAGTACGCTCACAACTCCTTACCCACCTCTGCTACAGGTCTTTCCCCCTTCCAGTCCTCCCTGGGTTACCAGCCACCGCTCTTCCCTGTCCAAGAAGAAGTCGCCACCATGCCCTCTGCCCAGGTGTATGTGCGCCGCTGCAGGAGAACGTGAGCATTGACCAGGGAAAAGCTCCTATGCTCTGTGAAGATGTTTAAAGACCAAGCCGACAAACACCGCTCGGCAGCTCCCATCTATCAGGTGGGGCAGCGGGTGATGCTCTCCACTTGCCACCTGCCCCCCAAGACGGTCTCCCGCAAATTGGCTCCCAGGTTCATAGGGCCTTTTCCCATCTCCAAGGTAATTAATCCCTGCTCTGTAAGAATGTCTCTGCCCGTAACCATGCACTGTATTCACCCAACTTTTCATGTCTCCCAAGTCAAATCCCTTGTCTCCAGTTCCTAACCATGCCTGCCTGCCCTTCCATGTTTTAACCTGTTGGCCCGTTCTTTGACGAGTGATTTTGCCTGAGCCCTTTTGTACCTCTGCCCTCAACTTCATTAAAGAAGTTCTCTTTTTTGTACACTGCCTGTCTCGAGTCTGCTCTTGGGTCCTCACTTCACCTCAGCTCACCATTTCTGACAGTTTGAGTCTGAGATGAAGGTTCACATTGTAGCAGGACAATGATCTTAAACATACTGCTAAAGCTACACTGGAGTGGTTTAAAGGGAAACATTAAAATCTCTTGGAATGGCCTAGTCAAAGCCCAGACCTCAATCCAATTGAGAATCTATGGCATAACTTGAAAATTGCTGTACACCAATGTAACCCATCTAACTTGAAGGAGTTGGAGCAGTTTTGCCTTGAGGAATGGGCAACAATCCCAGTGGCTAGATGTGCTAAGCTAATAGAGACATACCTCAAGAGACTTGCAGCTGTAATTGCAGCAAAACGTGGCTCTACAAAGTATTGACTTTGGGGGGGTGAATACCTATCCACACTCCAGATTTCTGTTTGTTCATCTTAATTATTGTTTGTGTCACAATAAAACAATTATTTTCACATTTAAAGTTGTAGGCATGTTGTGTAAATCAAATGGTGCTCACCCTCAAAAATCCATTTTAATTCCAGCTTGTAATGCGACAAAACAGGACAAACATGAAGGGGGATGAATACTTTTGCAAGACACTGTAAGTACCATATTGTTAAAATCCTCACGCTGAAAGTAATACGATACGACTGGAATATTTCGATGTGTGAGCCACTGTCAATCATACTCCCCGGTGAAGTCATGCAGGAAAGTGGCAAGGTGATCTGGGTAATAGCTCTGTAGCTGATTCGACAATGTTAACACTGTAAACATGGAGCGCTTACTCAGCTCATCTTAAATGCAATACAGAATGCTGTTGACCTTGTCTCACTGCTTTGAGTATCATCTCTGCATCTCCAGGTGACTTCCTGCTCTTCAAGTCACTATCTGTGGACATTTACATATTGCCCTTGAGCAGGTGACAAGGTATCAGCATCCAAACATCCAGTTCATATCATGTGAATCAAATTTAAAGTCCTGAAATGCAGTGCAATCCATTAACCTGGGTTTAACAAGGTCTTGCAAAGGCAAGTGTATTTATTTCAATTCAAGGGTATGGTTTCTCCATGCTACTTATCGAGCAGTCACCTGAAAATTAATTTTCCATTGATTTTTTTTTTTTTCCCCTCTGTCAGGTCGCAGGAGTTAAATTGCCCTTGGTGAAAGAGATTACGATGTTTCTAAGTGGCACTTGGCCTCTAAAAGGGGGCAGTCTTGTGTACAGACAAACCTGAATCCTGTTGTCTCGGAGAGAAAGAGAGCGAGAAAACAAATCTTATTATCACCTAATCCACATTTGAACCGGCTCAGCCAAGACAGCTTCAAAAGGCAGACAGTCTTAGGAGTTTGTTTTTGTGTGTTTCTTGGTTTTTGCTCCCCTTAATTCTTTCTGAATGCCAAGGCGAAAACCAATTCCCCTTTTTTTTTCTTTTTTTTTGCGCACTAATGTTTGCTTATCCATGAAATGGGAAATGAAAATGAGCAGACTTTCATTCATAAATGCATCTTCAGTAATAGCTTTATCCTGGATCGGGTGGCAGTGGATTGTGGGAACACTATGTAAGGCAGGAACACTCTGTGGATGTGACATCAGTCATCAGTGCATTGGCCAATGTTATCTATGTACAGTCATGTGAAAAAAAAAGTACACCCTCTTCCAGTTACATGGTTTTACCAATCGAGACATAACAAAAAATCATCTGATCCTTACCAGGTCCTAACATTATGTAAATCTAACCTCAGGTGTAAAGCAACACACAACAGATTCCATTGTGCCATTATTTATTTCACAAAAACTAAGTGAAAATGCAGAATCCATGTGTGAAAAAGTAAGTACACCCTATGATTCAATAGCTTGTAGAACCACCTTTTGCAGCAATAATTTGAAGCAATCGTTTTCTGTATGATTTTCAGTCTCATCATTGTGGAGGAATTTTGGCCCACTCTTCTTTATAACATTGCTTCAGTTCATTCATGTTTGAGGACATTTGTTTATGCACAGCTCTCTTAAGGTCTCGCCATAGCATTTCAATTGGGTTGAGGTCTGGACTTTGATTTGGCCATTCCAACAGCTTGATTCTTTTCTTTTTCAGCCATTCTTCTGTAGATTTGCTGGTGTGCTTGGGATGATTGTCCTTTGCATGATCCAATTGCGGCCAAGCTTTAGCTGTTGGACAGATGGCCTCACATTTGCCTCTAGAGTACTTTGGTATATAGAGGAGTTCATGGTTGACTCAATGACTGCAAGGTGCCCAGGCCCTGTGGCTGTAAGGCTACGTTTACATTACGTCGAATCAGCGGATCATCAGATTAACGTTCTTAAAATGATTCGCGTTTACACTAAAACCGTTAGCCGTGCACACAGCAACACCAATACGCGGATACGCTCGGCTCCGCAGGCATCCTGCGCTCCAAATCACTCCGCCCTGAACAGCGAGTGCCCTCTGGAGGGTGTGCACTCCGGCCCTGCGCAGCTCACAGAGTGCGCGAGTGAAGTGAACAAGCCACGATTCGGGACTGAGCCGCTGTGTGTGAGATCCCAGCGCATATCACTTACCACTTGCAAGTGGAAGGATGGCAAGCCTAAAGACAATCATAACTACACAATGGGCAGTATTTGCAGTATTTTCATACTTTTATACTCTTTAATGAAAGGTGATACAAGGCGGAAGTCTGCGCCGTTTTTCAGCAGTCGCGTCACATGACCAACGCCAGCGAATCAGGAAGGTGGATGTCACAGTGACGTTGTCCAATGAGACGCCAGCTAGAGCTCAGCACAGCGTATTCGCGTATTCTCAATGTTTACACAGCACCGGAGCTGATACGATCTAGATTGAATACGTGGACGCTGGCGGATTCCCGTTTCCCCGCTTTTTCAGGGGGGTTAATGTAAACGGACAGTGCATCCACGAAGAAAACGAGACAGATACGGTCTAGTGTAAACGTAGCCTAAGACAAGCCCAAATCATCACCCCTCCACCACCGTGCTTGATGGTTGGTTTGAGGTGTTTGTGCTGATATGCTGTGTTTGGTTTTTGCCAAACATGGCGCTGTGCATTATGGCCAAACATTTCCACTTTGGTCTCATCTGTCCAAAGGACATTGTTCCAGAAGGGTTGTGGCTTGTTCAGATGCATCTTTGCAAACTTAAGCTGTGCTTTCTTCTGGCAACCCTTCCAAACAAGCCATACTTGTGCAGTTTTTCTAATTGTACTGTCATAAACTTTAACATTTAACATGCTAACTGTGGCCTGTAGACTCCTAGATGTAGTTCTTGGGTTATTTGCAATTTCTCTGAGTATTGCACGGTCTGACCTTGGAGTAAATTTTCTGGGACGTGTACTCCTCGGAAGATTGGCAACTGTTTTGAACATTTTCCACTTCTGAATAATCTTTCTCATAGTACAGTGATGGATTTCAAGTTGTTTGGAAATGGCCTTATAACCCTTCCCAGACTGATGTGCAGCAACAATTGCTTCTCTAAGATCATTGCTGATGTCTTTCCTCCTTGGCATTGTGTTAACATACACCTGAGTGCTTCAGACCGGCAAACTGCCAAAACTTCTGCTTTTTAAGAGGTGGCCACACTTGCTGATGATCAATTAATTAAATTAATTTGATCAGCAACACCTGGCTGCTAACTGCCTTCATAATTTCTATGGAAGCAAGAAGAGTCTACTTAATTTTTCACACACTGCTACTGCATTTTTGGCTTACTTTGTGTTAAATAAATAATGACAGGGTGAATATGTCATGTGTTATTGGTCATCTGAGGTTGTATTTGCCTAATTTTAAGACCAGATAAGGACCAGATGATTCTTTTATGATGTCCTGACACTTAAAACCTAGACTTGAAAGAGGGTGTACTTTCTTTTTCACATGACTGTATATGTTAGTTAAGTATACATTGATAGATTTTATGTCAAGGCATGAGGTTTCCAGGTGTTGTCAGTTTCTTTAGGGGTGTTCAAAACATTTAATAATAAAAGCTAACGATATCATAAACTGCCATTTGTATGTCACGGACATCATCATCCAAGCAAAATAAAGCGTTTGTGATTAAGAGTCAGTTCACGTTTTTATAAAGTACCAAGAGAGCGCATCATTTTCAAGCCCTAAAATACCCGGAAAAGCTCATTGGTTTAACCATTCATCAGTTCTGCTCCAAGATGGCACAGGAGTTAGGGTTATTATCTGCTGCCAATCAAGCTTCTGATGACATGGAGACCATTCATTTTTCTTTGCCTTTTAAAGACCAGAAGTCGTCTGACGTGGTGAGAAGACAGCTTGGTTAAGTCTTGGAGTGCAAGACTTAACATCGCCTTACTTCCTGTTTACACGAGTCATAAAATTCAAGAGGAAGTCAAGTTACATGAAGCCAAACCAATGCTGGTTAGCCAACAGAACGTTGTTTATTTAAGTGTGGTCTGTGATGCAGATGATATTGATGACACCTGAAGGCATCTGTACCAATGAACTGAAGAACTTCACTACTCAATTATTGGTAAACACCTTAAGGCTGAGCATGGCCTCCTAGACATTCCTGATTTGAGCAATCAATTTATTATTCTATGAAAATACACTGGGAAGCAGCTGGACTGTTTGATTTTTGAGACGTTGCTCATCCAAGCAAAAAGCCAAAATTAAACATCCAATCTGCTTCCATCCATGCCAAGGTTTTGACTTGATGCACTCTCTTGGGACTTTATAAAAACTTGAACTGACTCTTAATCACCTTAAACACCTTTATTTTACTCTGATGATGTCAGTGACGTTGAAACATCAGTCTGTGATATCACTAGCTTTTATTATTAAATGTATAACAAAAGTTGTCTTAATTAAGGTGTTCAAAACACCTGCATAAATCATTCCAGATTAATGTCTCAGTTGGCTCATTTACCATTTTACCACTGAAAAGAAAACCATGTCTGTCTGAGTGATAACTTGGATGTTAAATCGCTGATCGCTTATAAAATGTGTGGTAGGTCTGGGAATACAGGATCATATAATTGGAGTTATTCTCTCCACATTCACTGGATATGAGCAATCGCGCGCTCTGATTGGCCACTCTACAACTAGGCTATCAGCTCATATACCATGAGTAGAGAAAAATAAAATGGCGGACGTTTTGCTTGAACCAACCAAGGACGAAATAAAAACTCTACTCGAAAACAATACCACAACAAAAGCAACAAAATATGGAATGAAAGTATTTGATGATCAGAACATGTTTTTTTTTCAAGAATTATTATTATCGCATTTTTCACAAATTGCTCCTGTCATTTCACCAGTTTTACATTCTTCATCTTTAGTGGTTAGCACTGTCGCCACACAGCAAGAAGGTTCTGGGTTCGAGCCCAATGGTCAACAGGGGCCTTTCTGTGCAGAGTTTGCATGTTCTCCCCGTGTCTGCGTGGGTTTCCTCCGGGTGCTCCGGTTTCCCCCACAGTCCAAAGACATGCAGGTTAGGCTAATTGGTGGCTCTAAATTGACCATAGGTGTGAATGTGAGCGTGAATGGTTGTTTGTCTCTATGTGTCAGCCCTGCGATGATCTGGTGACTTGTCAAGAGTGTACCCTGCCTCTCGCCCATAGTCAGCTGGGATAGGCTCCAGCTTGCCCGCGACCCTGCACAGGATAAGTGGCTACAGTTAATGGATGGATGGATGAATTTGTTTAGACTAGTTCAAAAGCTCAAAGAAGTTTGAAAATTACGTAACTGAAATGTCCAAGGAAGAATTAAATAAATGTCTAAAGCTATTCTATACCTTGGCAAGACAGCAAGATGGCTACAGGGAGCAAAAAAACAACATTAAAGTAAATTCATGCAGCTATCGATAGGTTTTTAAGAAGTCCGCCTTAGCAGAAATCATTTTGTCAGACGTTTTGTATAAAGTTTTTATTTATCAAATTTGCAAAAAATAAAAATGCTCCGTTTCTTAAAATCCAGTGAATGTGGATATAATAAAACAATTATTCCACTTAATCTCGTCGTACATGGCTTATAGCCAACTCGGCACTACGCTCCTTGTCGGCTATCAGCTCATGTATGACTCGATTTCATGGAGTAATTGATAATTAGCATGAATGGATATCAGGGAGGAATAATATCACAATATCAGTTAAATCGATATATCACACAAGCTTAATATGCAGAAACATTCTGAATGCACAAACACAATATACCTACCAGGTAACTGGTGAACCCAGAGTGACCCCCTACGGACACCAGGAGAACATGGGAAACTTCTGATTGAATCAGCAGCTACAGTGGTGCTTGAAAGTTTGTGAACCCGTTAGAATTTTCTATATTTCTGCATAAATATGACCTACAACATCATCAGATTTTCACACAAGTCCTAAAAGTAGATAAAGAGAACCCAGTTAAACAAATGAGACACAAATATTATACTTGGTCATTTATTTATTGAGGAAAATGATCTAATATTACATATCTGTGAGTGGCAAAAGTATGTGAACCTTTGCTTTCAGTATCTGGTGTGACCCCCTTGTGCAGCAATAACTGCAACTAAACATTTGCGGTAACTGTTGATCAGTCCTGCACACCGGCTTGGAGGAATTTTAGCCCATTCCTCCATACAGAACAGCTTCAACTCTGGGATGTTGGTGGGTTTCCTCACATGAACTGCTCGCTTCAGGTCCTTCCACAACATTTCCATTGGATTAAGGTCAGGACTTTGACTTGGCCATTCCAAAACATTAACTTTATTCTTCTTTAACCATTCTTTGGTAGAACGACTTGTGTGTTTAGGGTCGTTGTCTTGCTGCATGACCCACCTTCTCTTGAGATTCAGTTCATGGACAGATGTCCTGACATTTTCCTTTAGAATTCGCTGGTATAATTCAGAATTCATTGTTCCATCAATGATGGCAAGCCGTCCTGGCCCAGATGCAGCAAAACAGGCCCAAACCATGATACTACCACCACCATGTTTCACAGATGGAATAAGGTTCTTATGCTGGAATGCAGTGTTTTCCTTTCTCCAAACATCACGCTTCTCATTTAAACCAAAAATTCTATTTTAGTCTCATCCATCCACAAAACATTTTTCCAATAGCCTTCTGGCTTGTCCACGTGATCTTTAGCAAACTGCAGACGAGCAGCAATGTTCTTTTTGGACAGCAGTGGCTTTCTCCTCACAACCCTGCCATGCACACCATTGTTGTTCAGTGTTCTCTTGATGGCAGGCTCATGAACAGTAACATTAGCCAATGTGAGAGAGGCCTTCAGTTGCTTAGAAGTTACCCTGGGGTCCTTTGTGACCTCGCCGACTATTACACGCCTTGCTCTTGGATTGATCTTTGTTGGTCGACCACTCCTGGGGAGGGTAACAATGGTCTTGAATTTCCTCCATTTGTACACAATCTGTCTGACTGTGGATTGGTGGAGTCCAAACTCTTTAGAGATGGTTTTGTAATCTTTTCCAGCCTGATGAGCATCAACAATGCTTTTTCTGAGGTCCTCAGAAATCTCCTTTGTTCGTGCCATGATACACTTCCACAAACATGTGTTGTGAAGATCAGACTTTGATAGAACCCTGTTCTTTAAATAAAACAGGGTGCCCACTTGCACCTGATTGTCATCCCATTGATTGAAAACACCTGATTCAAATTTCACCTTCAAATTAACTGCTAATCCTAGAGGTTCACATACTTTTGCCACTCACAGATATGTAATATTGGATCATTTTCCTCAATACATAAATAACCAAGTATAATATTTTTGTCTCATTTGTTTAACTTGGTTCTCTTTATTTACTTTTAGGACTTGTGTGAAAATCTGATGATGTTTTAGGTCATATTTATGCAGAAATATAGAAAATTCTAAAGGGTTCACAAACTTTCAAGCACCACTGTATGTGGCAGCATGTGCATGAACGTCCCACCCTTTTCTGTATTTCTACTAGTAGCCTTATGGACTTTACTTTTTTCTCATTCCCAGGGTGCGAACATTTCCCAAGGAGTCAGCTGTGCTAGGCAGGGAAACAGTCCGAGCCCTGATGTACTACGCTCTGAAGGTGTGGAGTGACATCACGCCACTCAACTTTCATGAGGTGGCAGGCAACAAGGCGGACATCCAGATCGACTTCACCAAAGCGGACCACAACGACGGCTATCCTTTCGACGGGCCTGGTGGTACTGTAGCTCACGCCTTCTTCCCAGGAGAACGCTTCACTGCAGGGGATACACACTTTGATGATGACGAGGCTTGGACTTTCAGGTCTCCAGGTAAGGCCGTGTGAGTGGGATTGGAGGACAAGTTTGAGTGTGGGTTAGTGCGTTCACTTCGCTCTTGGGGAAATTGTTTTCAAACAAGGTTTAGAATCTGATTTTTCCTGTGACTGATCTAGGGAGGGAAAAAACACATGGTATGTCATGGACAAAAATGAGCTTGAAAACAGGTCAGGGTCTGGTTGTAGCATTTGCTGTCTCGACATACTATTGATCTACCTAAATGACCATTCATTTTGTAAAACCTGCAGCTCTTTGACTTCAGACTGGTCACTAATTTCTAAATTGCTCACTCTGCTTTTCCTTTGTGAGTCACAGCCATTATTAACCATGTAATTGAACCACTGAAACTGAAAAACAATCATGTATTACATAGGACCGGCGTTTGAAAGGCTTTTGTTTCAAACATGTGTCATTTTTAATAAATTGCTATTTGTAGAAATTTTAGCTTTTACAATCGCAGACATTTTGACCTGTCTGAATAGATGTATTATTATTGTTTTTTAGATTGATGTATTTGCCTGAAAAGAAATTCTAATTGATGCATTGAGAAAACAAAGTCTTCGTGATTATTGTAACAGGCAATCTGTCGATACAAGCAAATGCGACTAGCGTCCAAAAAACTCCAACCAAATTGGAATTCGATCAAAATTCTTAGCCGATTATAAAGTCCGTTTTTTGAACGGTGACCAAACACAAATTATTATCCTGTAAGCACAAGCTGTTTGGTTTTACAGGGTTCTTATTAAGCAGTCTTTTACTTTAATTAAATTAATACTACATGATAAAATAATTCACCAGAGAAAGATATCTTAAGCCTATGAAGATTATCTCATCTCATTACCTCTAGCCGCTTTATCCTGTTCTACAGGGTCGCAGGCAAGCTGGAGCCTATCCCAGCTGACTACGGGCGAAAGGCAGGGTACACCCTGGACAAGTCGCCAGGTCATCACAGGGCTCCTACGAAGATTATAATTTAATCATATATTGCTTTTTTAATAAGTTGCATTTTTCTGAATATATTCTGAGATATAAAATCCCAGAAGGTTTCATCACTGAAATCTTAGGTTTCGCCTTGAAATTTCATTTTAAACCATTTAACAATTTAATTATATTCGAATATTCATCAGACCTGAATATCTGGGAACTTTGGCTCGCAACACGTCCTTGCTTCTCCTTGGGGAAAACAAATTAGACTTGGCGGAGACTTTAATGCAAAATAGCAGTACAAAACCAAACCAATAAAGGACCATCAGAATTAAATTAGTTTATAAATGACCCAAATTCTTAGTGTAGGAGCCAAAAACTTATTTTCTCTATTCTGTCTTGTGCAAGTCCCCTTCTCTCTTCCCTCTAGTGGCCAAGTGGCCATCTCTGCTTTAAATGCAGGTGATGCTACCTGAGTGGGTGTGGCTGGAGCAGGAAGTAATGGTCTTTGACCAGACAACCAAGAAGAAGCTGAACACAAACAATCTTTAGTTTACCTTGCTAATCCTAAGTTATATTGAAGTTTTATACCTTGTGAGCGTTATATACTCTTGTTTTCAATAAATTCTACAATACTTTTGGACTTTACTCATCTGGACCGGATTTTTAACTTGGACGTTTGAGTCAGACTCTCCAGCTTGGCACACAAGAGTGGTTATCAATAGGACAAAGAAATAACCACTACACTTAGATTCTTCAAAGTATCCAGTAAATAATAAAAATACAGGAAATAACCCTATTCTACACCACAACTGTAGTAATTCATATTACTTCAAGAACTGCTCAACTAAGTAAAGAGAAACGACATCCATCATTACTTTCAGACATGAAGTGACTTTCAATTAATAAAAATAAATAATGTTTGTCCACAAGATCATCTAAAACATTAATCTGATCCATCTTAAGTCATGTCCCTTCAGTCTGTCAGCATCAAACTGGTGCACTAACTCCACTCATTAGCCAGAGGTATCCTACCCAGACATCTATTTGTCAGTGACAAACTATTACTATTAAAGCTGGGACTTCAGCTCAGACAAAACTTAGCCAGACACACCAAAAAAAGCAACAGGGCAAAGGATTTTGCAAGGGATTAGCAGCAGGCTGCCAGGTCGCGCCGTTGTGTGTAGTTGTTGATGTTGATTTTAAAAGTAACTAATGGCCCTTTTCCACTACCCTTTTTCAGCTCACTTCAGCCCGACACGGCTCGCGTTTCGACTACCAAAAACCAGCACGACTCAGCTCGCTTCAGCCCTGCTTAGCCCCTAAAACTCGCACCGTTTTGGAGTGGGGCTGAAGCGAGCCAAACCGTGCCGAGTGAGGCTGGGGGCGTGAGCAGACACTCCCCTGTGCACTGATTGGTGAGGAGGAGTGTCCTCACATGCCCACACACGCCCCGCGAGCGCGCTGGGATCTGTAAACACCGCAAACCCGGAAGAAGAAGAATTACGAATTACGAGAATTTCTGAAGCCTTATGCGCCTCGCCTCATCTATACGCTCTTGCCAGTATCTGTCCGCGTTGTCGGTGACAACAAGCCACAGCACCAAGACCAGCAACACTAACGACTCCATGTCCTCCATGTTTATTGTTTACTATTCGGGTCGTGAGACTACCGCTTAAAAGATCACTGAATCAGTGACATACAGAGCATCGTGCACGAGTTCGCGGAGCGCAAGGCTCGTCGTATGCCCTTCAAATAATGCGCGCAGTAGGCTGTTGATGTTTTATTATGAGCCATGTACAGTATGTCGCCTAATGTTTTTTTGTTTCTGAGTTACATGTTCGTTTGAAGGACTTAATGTACAAAATAACATAGTTGCACCCCGTAGTGTTGAAATTGGTAAACACAGTGCATTCAGTGAGGTTTGCACCGCCCTCCTTTTATTTCTGACTCTTCCTGTCACCGTTGCAACCTCTGAGCGCTCATTCGTATGCCCTTCAAATAATGTGCGCAGTATAGGCTATTGATGTTTTATTATGAGCCATGTACAGTATCCTAATGTTTTTTGTTTCTGAGTTACATGTTCGTTTGAAGGACTTGATGTACTAAATAACATAGTTGCACCCGGTAGTGTTGAAATTGGTAAACACCGCAGTTGCGGACATTTTGTAGCCTAAAATGATGTTATGATAAGCTTTAATAAAGGGCCCGGTCATTTGCCCCGCCCCCGGCCCGGCTCTGACTTGTTCCGCCACTGTCACTGATGTCACTGTTTGCGCTGCTTAACGACATCACGTGACGTCCACCCACTTTCGCTAACTCCACCCAATGTGTCCACCCACTCCCAGCCAGCACGGTTCAGCGCGGTTGTAGTCGAAATGCAACTCCAACAGCCCCGCTCAGCCCGACTCAGCTCGACTCAGCACGGCACGGCTCAGCCGCGTTTGTAGTGGAAAAGCGGCATAAGTAAATTACTGAGGGAAATAAATACTTAAGTCTGAGTGTAAAATACTGTAGTGAGCGTGCGTCTGGAGACAGAAATCTTAGTTTCTCGGTCGTTAGCCTGTGCTACTTGCTCTCGATAGCACTTGGTCGACTGCTTTATTAGCATTCGCTAACACTACTGATGAACGCTACACCTGCTGGAAGGTGACTTCACTGCTGTGCTGACGGTGCCGACTCGCAGTTAAGCTCATGTTGGCCTTCGAGAAGGCTGAGGGCGATAAATTTTTTGTCCCCCCACTATAAATCTGATTAGTTAATTCATCTGTCACTTCCTACATAAACATATACTGCCATGGCCTTCTGTCCCAGCAATGAAGTCCTAACCAATGAGTGAGCCAGCTCGAAACTCTTCTCAGCCTAGAGACAACAAACAAAAAAATCTTATTGGATAACTCCGTTTTAAAGGGATCCTCCAGCAGATTTATTCTCAAAGTTATTTTATGTAAAATTAGTCGTAGATTTCAAAAATCAAACTTTCAATTTCAGAAATCAAATAGTGTTTGAGAAAAAATGAATTTTCTTTAAAACGTCAGATGGGTTTCCTGCAGTGGTGACGTATACGATGACATCAGGTAGTAGTCGCTTGGAGCAACTCGGCTGTTTATGTTCTGTAGATCATGTAAAAAAGATTTTGTAGCAGAAGGTCTCATGTCTGATCCAGTTTCTGTCGGTGACCCTCTGCCAGAGCTGAGCTAGCACACTTGGCATTTTCTTTGCGGAAATGCAGTCTAGTTCCAACTTGTTCTTTCTTTTTAGCATCATTGTGGCATTTATATGCTACACAATGAGGTATACTTATTTAAAAACTGATAAATTTGATAAATACTTGTAAAACAAGCAAAACTGCGATGTAAACAGAGAATATAAACAGCTGAGTTACTCTAAGCGACCACAACCTGACGTCATCGCATACATCAAGCCCATCTGGCATTTTTCTCGAACGCTATTTGTTGTCTGAAAATGAAAATTTGATTTTTGAAATCTACGACTAATGTTACATAAAATAAGTTTGGAAATAAATCCACTGGAAGATCCCTTTAATGTTTTCAGGACCGTAACTCTTTCATTTCTGAAGCAAATTTGATAGAAAATGAGGCCAAATTAAAGGAGAACTGAAGTCATTTTTAAACTTGCTTTATTTGTTAACTAATGTGTTATTCAGTTACGTTTTCGGCTTTAGTAACCTTGTATCGTGACTCGTATTGGCAACTAATTGTAATTAAATATTATACTTGTCAGCCTATTCGGTTTTTAGCCGTGTTGAATTTAGTTCGTTTGGTCCACGGCAGGCACCACTTATACACGCGATCTTCACGAGACTCATGCGAGACTTCGAAACGTGAAGTGTCAGCCAGGTGTCAGTGCCGCCATTTTGAAAACTGTTTTCCAAATGAAATATTGCACAAAAACAAGTTTAAATGACGATTACTGTCTACTTTTTTCAAACTTTCCTGATTGCTATCAAAACAAACAAAACTTCCGGCTTGATTACATCAGCATTCGAAAGAGGGCACGCGCGCACGTCTTTTGACAACATTGTCAGACGTCGGTCACTCTGAGTTCCGTTTTACTTCCGTACTACGATGTCTCGCACAAGTCTCAACGAATCTCGTTTACGGCCGTTGCTTTGACATATGGACTGATATATTACATAGCGTATTTAAAACACTCATAACTTGCTATAGCAGCGACAAAATAGCGATCAAAAATGCATTCCTATATTTAATAAAATGAGAAATGGAATTTTGATAATAAAAAATTTGCCTTCAGTTCTCCTTTAAAATTAGAAGAGAATAATTGTTACGAAATTATGAAAGAAGTTAAAGAATGAAAGAAATTAAATATAACATTTGAAATGCTGATATGTTTGGGCCTTCTCTGAATGCCTAGAAGGCCCTGATGCTAGTTGTACCTTAATGAATCGCTAAGGACACAAATTAGAAGTGAAATATTTTACTTTTTAGTCTTGCTCTACAAATACAGTAGTATGCTAGCTAATAATAGCGCTGTGCTCTGACAACTGACCGAGATATTTTATAGCCTATGCATTAGCCTGGTCCATATCAGTAACTGTTATTAACTGACTAAGAACCCAATGACAACCTATTCTTTATATAATGTAGATTACAGGAGGCTGTGAATTTTTATATAATTATGAACTACCTTGATTCTGCAAAGCGAATGAGCGGCGCACATTGCCTCCTACCACTATCCTGCCCCTGCAATATGTGCTGCGGTTTACAAGCATCTGTGCTGCAGCTGTTAATACTATATTAAGTTCATGGAATTAACGAGAGACCTGTGCAGGTCTGAGCTCAGCCTTTGTCTGACTGGGAGATAGAAGCTATGGTACATAAATAGAAAAAATAGCCTGCTCAGAAACACGTTGACGCCAGGATTCGAACCGATGTTGCAAAATCTGCTCTTTTCCTGGACAGCGTGCTAGACCACTCAGCTACAGGGGATTGCAGCATAAGCTGAAGCTATGTAACATCACACTTGCATAGTTGGTATGCAGTGGTGCCACACAATGACTGGAATTGGTACCTAAGGTTGGCACGCCAATTACATTCTTAAACATACACGTACAGACAGGTGCCTCTAAAGGCTTCAGTCAAAGGCTGAACCAAAAATGGTTTGTATTTCCATCTTGCTCCAGCTAACTCCATCAGTTTCTTCAAGTCTTCAGACAAAATAAAAGTGAAACGTTCGAGTCGAAGCTGGGTTTGTGACCTCATTTTGCTCCGAATAAACCATTTAAAACAGTATTATGGAGTGTTGAGAGCAAAGCCTGGATTTTCAGGTCTCCCTGTGGAGCTTTGAAACTATGTCAGAGGTTTGAGTTTGTCTATGTTGACTTTCTTACCTCTTTTTGCTCACAGCAAAGCCACTTTTGTGCAGACCCATGGAGACACTTGAGCAATAGATACACTTCTCCATCAGTTGGGTACTTTATCCCTATTGCTTGTAGCTCTCTGAACCGACTGTGGCATGCCTCTGTGAGAAGGAAGGAGCTTGTTTTTGAAGAGTCACTGAGTTTCCTGTGGGTTTCAGGGAACAGCATTGCCTCCCTTTTTCCATTTTTTTTCTTGGCCAGCCTGAGGCCATATGCTCCTCGACAGATGTGAGGCCTGTACTAATAATTCCTCGGATCAAGAAAGCATATGTTTGCATGGGGCTCTTGGCAGGTGGATGTCGGTAGTGGTGTAAAAAACGATAAAGGTCTTGAGATTTCTGTCAGCTCCTCTGCATGTAAACATCTTCTGTACCTTTTCTGTTTCTCCAATGTACAAAGTCCTACTGGACTGCACGTAAAGTTAGAGTCTTCTTCGAAGTAGTTGCAATAGATCCCATTCTCTTCGAGTCAGATTCTGTTAACGGTAACTATAGGTTAATTTTAGCACTACAGAATTCTCGGTCATGCTTCCTGTGTCCCCATTGATGTCAAGCTTCATTTGAGGCCCTTTATATCCGCTCCTATAAGTACGCTCATCAGATACCCGAAATTTGTCATTTTCTGAAAACAAATTACAAACACCCTCTGTTAATGTAGTAAACACAGTTAATGACCCCAAAATATCTTCTCTATTCTCTAATTCACCTCTCTGAGGACACAAGCGTGCATAAGAGTGTTTGCTGTGTCATCTAATGGAGATGACGTATGTCAAGTGAGTGAAATAAACAAGTGATCTTTCTCACAGCTACTTCGGGTCAATGGACAAACTTTTCTGCATAAGACCTAGTGCTTGAAGCAAGTTGACTCAGTTGAATTAAATGAAAAGGTTTGCTTTTGATGTTTGTATTGTCAGAAAGTAGCTTTCCAGAAATCCAGATGTGCACTCAGCTCTTTAATGTGCAAACCAGAAGCGATCATGGCAAGGGACTGACATGAGGGAGAAATCTCGATAAAATAGGACATATCCCCTTCACCAGATAGTGGGATCATAAAAAATAATTTTGCATACAGGACACTTTTTCAATGGAATGAAAGCATATATTCTATTCCCTTCTAGCAGATTTCATTCGTTTTGGTTTGATAGCATGCAATATTGTTAGCATATCGCTTATCCTATGTGTATTACGTCACTCAGGCCAGTGGAGAATGAGCGTTGAATATGGTTTACGATATTGCACGGTTGTCAAAACAACATGATGTCACATGTCAGAGACGTAAAACTTCTGCGCTAGCGAGCAACCGTGACAATTTGTAAACGAACATGGCTGCTTTGTTAAATATGGAAGATTTTGAGAGAATTTTGAAAGAGAAAGACACGTTGAACACCCGAAAGGAATCTGTATGTATAATAATAATATTGACTGGCTGTTTCTCATGGTATATCAGATATATTCCATTCAGTTAGCATGATATTGAACTCGTCTTCGACTCATTCAGTATCATGCTAGCTGAATGGGATATACTGTATCTGATATACCACTCAATGCCAGGCAATATTATTTAATTATTCCTCTTCTACATCTGTAAACTATAAAGTGGAGGTGTAAAGCAATGCTACTATCTGTATTCAGATTTAAACCTGAAGTGGGCATGGCTGAAATGGGATAATCCCGAAAGGCTTTTTTTCTTTCTTTCTTATGAAACCCTACCATAAAAGCCCAGAGGTACAGGTGCCAGCACTGACCGTTTCTCTGACAGTTCCTCAGCATCAGCTACATTATACAAGTTCGTAATTTATCTCTAATGATGTATGCGATTGTATTTTTAAACCCAACTTGTGCATTTACTATATTTACAAATATGTGTAGCCACTTGCAATATTTTCTCACAAATTTAGGTAGTTCTATTCCCCAAAGTATGAATAAACCAGTCACTTAATTTAAATCACCAAGACCTTGACCAGGCAGTTACTAAAGATGAATGAATGAATGCTGTACATTCACACGAACGAAAGTGGTCTTTGTTGCTCCTTCATGGAAGTATAAACCTCCCGCTCGTGCCACTTTTTAGTTCACATGGCCATAGGCCAGTGAGCCATTGCCATCATGTGGTAGTCCTGGATATGACTTTAAACTGCAACCGGTGGTCAGTTTCAGGTCTGGGAGGACTTGAGTATTGGGAAATGTGGAGTTACCTTAATCACCATTGCTCCCAGGTCCACACTGACCCGGAGTGGTGGCATCTGCCTGGCTTCCAGCTATGGGTTAAATCGTACATCACCAGTAAGGTGCTGGTAGCAGGGTGCTTTTCGGTGCAGTGTGGCAGATGAACCCAACAGGGTCAATGGCAGACCACCAAATGGCATGTGGAAGAGCCACTCAAACGGCCAATGGATGGCATCACTCGGCAAGTCAGTTGTCACTGCGGGGCAACTTCCATACCCGTCAGGTCTGTGGCACTTTTGTGCACCACTTAGCATCAGGTCTGGAGGTCCAGAGAGACAACACGATGGGGGCACAACATAGTTTGTCTTACCTTACTGTGCAAGGCGCTTTGCTAGGAGAGGATAGTATCCAAGAGCTCACGAGGCCAGACATTCCGTGGCAACTCAGCCAGGTCATTTGTGCTGCCGGTGAGGGTGACCCTGTTGCTCTGGTGCAGGCCTCGTGGCCTATCTGCATTTCTGTGCATCCTAATGAAGCAGTCATCATCACTAGCGATGGACAGCCATTGAAGCCATCACGTGGCATCCGTCCGTCCACAATTCACAAAAATTGCTACTCCTCCCTGAGTTTTTAATGGATTTTCATCTCATCTCATCTCATTATCTCTAGCCACTTTATCCTTCTACAGGGTCGCAGGCAAGCTGGAGCCTATCCCAGCTGACTATGGGCGAAAGGCGGGGTACACCCTGGACAAGTCGCCAGGTCATCACAGGGCTGACACATAGACACAGACAACCATTCACACTCACGGTCAATTTAGAGTCACCAGTTAACCTAACCTGCATGTCTTTGGACTGTGGGGGAAACCGGAGCACCCGGAGGAAACCCACGCGGACACGGGGAGAACATGCAAACTCCACACAGAAAGGCCCTCGCCGGCCCCGGGGCTCGAACCCAGGACCTTCTTGCTGTGAGGCGACAGCGCTAACCACTACACCACCGTGCCGCCTTTTAATGGATTTTGATTCTGATTTTGTTTGGAAGATCTAATCAGTCTGCACAAAAGTTACTCCCTGTGTTTATGATTTCTCATTATGAAATTGCTTATTAGGCCATTTAACGAACTTTGAGGAAAATTGCTGCTCCTCCCTGAGTTTTCAATGGATTTTGATTCTGATTGTTTTGTTTTGAAGATCAAATTGTTTTCATGAAGAACGACTTAGCTAATTATAAAAGAGTCTGGTTTCTCATGGTACGGCTGTGTGAGCTACTGCATCACTGACACTCTGGTTATTGGTTTCATCTGGCAAGGTTTCAAGTAAAAGCATACCTCATGTTTGTATCTGTGTTTGTATGTTCATGACATATATCATGTTCATTCCTAATAATCTATTCATGTTTGGTTACATCCCAAATATAAATCAAGCAGTACTAAGTGTTTTGAAAGGATGTTTGATGTGTTCAGTCACTTTAAGAAGATAGGAATGTTGCTAATAATGATAACCTCTAGGACTCAGTGGACATGAGTACTCCTGAATACTATAGATTTGCACCAAAGAACTGCTGCTGTAATCATACAGACTGTTTCCCAAAAAAATGTAAACAAGTTTGAGTATCTTGGTAGCCTCATCACATGGGATGGTGACTGCAGCAAGGAAATTCGCCGGAGGATTGGGAAGCCATATGGCATGTTGGCTGGCTTCAACAAGTTGTGGAATGCTGGTGAATTGAGTCTGTGGACAAAACCACAACTGCTACATGTTTGCATTTTCACTGTGTTGCTGTATGCCTCTGAAACTTGGACATTGAAGAAAAATGGTGGGCGAAGACTGAAAGCATTCAAGATGAAGTGTTGTAGAGAGTTACTTGATGTGAAGTGGTTCCATTATGTGACAAATAAAGAGATCAGGCAGCATGTGCACCTGGAAGATGATGATGTGATGACATCAAGAGGAGGAAAGTTCAGCTGTTTGGGCACGTGTGTAGAATGAAGGACAACTGGTAGTTGAAGATAATCATGCTTGGTATGGTTGATGGAAGCAACAGAAAGGGGTGGCCTCAACAGGCGTGGATTGATGACATCATGGAATGGACAGACATGACCCTTCGCCATAGGGAAGCCATGGCCTGATGGTTAGAGAAACAGCTTTTGGGACCAAAAGGTTGCTGGATTGATTCCCTGGACCAGCAGGACTGGCTAAAGTGCCCTTGAGCAAGGTGCCTAACCCCCAACTGCTCTGGCAAGTGTGGTAGCGTACCTTGTGTCTGATTAGTCAAAGAAAAACTGATGATGCTATTATCAATTCGGGCAGGCAACCCGGCCATAATAAAAATATAATAAACCCTTCACCAGATGATGGAGACTGCACAAGATGAATGGTGAAAGGCAGTGATATGTCAGAAAATGATGCATCAGCGGGTTTTTTCAAGCCCATGGACTATTGAGCTGGCCTAGTGGTTAGCGTGTCCACCTCTCGAGCGGGAGATCGGGAGTTCTACTCGCGGTTGGGTCATACCAAAGACCATCATAAAAATGGTACCTTCTAGCAAGGCACACTGCAATACAGATGTGAGTGGGGGAGTCAAACTCTTGCGGTTACCAGAGGACTAGCCCCCCACTGTAACCCTAGCTATATAATAGGTGAGAGGCTGAGGGCTAACAGATTGGAGATTGGCACTGCACCAATGCGCCTTAAGGAATTGGGTAGTACTGGGACAGGAGACTACCTGGGAAGACTAGATCCTGGCGCAGAAGGGACTTTGACTTTTTTTTTTTTTGATGGATTATTGATTGTTCCTAGGATTCTTATTTACAGTGCAGCCAGTCTATTGCAGGGCAGGCACCATGCATATACACCTATGGGGCAATTTAGAGTTGTCAGTCTACCTACTGGCATGTTTTTGGGAGGTGCAAGGAGACACAAGAACCCAGAGGAAACCCATGCTGACATGTCTAGAACATGCAAAACTTAGACTCGGACCCTAGAGCTGTGAGGCAGTACCACTACCTGCTGTGTCACCTTTGTTACCTCACCCGTGATGGAGTGAACAGGGTAAGGTATTGTAATCAGTGAGGTTTGTTTGTTTGTTTGTTTGTTTGTTTGTTTATTTGTTTGTGTGTCTGTCTGTTAACAATCTAGCATCTAGACGGTTACACCGATTGACTTCAAATTTTTAGGGTAGGTGGGCAATGGTCCATAGATTACCTTCTTAAATTTTTGGGGTAATCAGGTCAAGGTCACTGGAAAGGTCAACCTTTTGGTCAAAATAACATATTTTCCATTATAACTCAAAAACGGTTGCCAATAGACAGATTATGAGCATATAGGAACTCCCATATGGCCTTTCATTTGGCACCATGATCTATGACCTTGAGTGACCTTGAAAGGTTCACAGATTTTCAGAGGGCTGTAACTTAAACAGTTGATGGTAGACAGATATTTACCGTTATCAACTTATAGGAAGTGTCATATGGGTTTTCATTTGGCACCATGATCTTTGACCTTGAGTGACCTTGAAAGGTCGAACTGAAGGTCATTGGTTTTCAGAGGGCTATAACTTTAAAATGGTTCATGTTAGCCAGATGTTTACCATTATCAACATATAGAAGTCGTCCCATATGGGCTTTCAGTTGCCGCCGTGACCTTTGACCTGGAATGACTTTGAAATGTCAAACTCAAGGTCATGGATTTTCATAGGCTCATAACCTGACAGCTGATGATTGAGAAATATTACCATTATCAACATATAGGTATAAAATAAGTGCTGCCGGGCAAGGTTTGTTTTGCCTGGCAACACTTGTTGAAACAATAACTTGCCGTTTTCTCTCTCAGCACTTCTCCGCTTCCTCCACTATCCGTCTTTGAGGCGTATTGTTCTTGGCAGGATTTAAGAACTTTCCCCCATTGAGGACCATCTGCTAATGTGCATAATTACTTCTGAAGTGAAATGTAGCTCAAGCAGAAGTGTCTAATGTTAAATGCTCCATTTAAGCTGGTGGGTGGCTCCTCATCAATTGAGTGGCAGCTGGAGTGCCCTATGTTGTGGGATTGACACACTCCTATGGGTCAGTTAAGCAGAGTAGCAGGGATTGCTGGGTTTTTTGACAGCATGCAAATAGGTTTTATTAATTATCTCTCTGGTTGCTTGCTAATGCGGACTGATGATTGCAGCCCAGAGAAAAGCCTCATTAAGCAGGTGTGTTTTTGATGACTTTTGCAATTTGGCATCAGCCTCTCATTTGTGTCTGTGTGTATGTGTGTGTGAAAGAGAGAGAGAGAGAAAGGCACATTGAGCCAGAGAATGGGTAGGAGAAATTACACTCATCCATTATCACTCATATTACATTGTTGTCAGTCCCTGCTGCTGGGGGTATTGGCTACTTTTAAAATGGATGGGAGTTATACTGTTTGCTTGTGATCTGTTTGGTATTTAAAGGGGGAAAGTATGAATGAATCAAGCTACAATAAGAGAAACAATGATCTGATTAGAGAAACTAAAGAGCCTAAGCGGTTACATGGTGTTTTTTTTAAACAAGGAGTGGCTACAGATTCAAATATTGAGGCAACTTTTTTTAAAGATCTATTTCACGGCCATGAAGTCCTTAATTCATGGCAATTATCTCATCTCATCTCTCATCTCATTATCTCTAGCCACTTTATCCTTCTACAGGGTCGCAGGCAAGCTGGAGCCTATCCCAGCTGACTACAGGCGAAAGGCGGGGTACACCCTGGACAAGTTGCCAGGTCATCACAGGGCCGACACATAGACACAGACAACCATTCACACTCACATTCACGGTCAATTTAGAGTCACCAGTTAACCTAACCTGCATGTCTTTGGACTGTGGGGGAAACCAGAGCACCCGGAGGAAACCCACGCGGACACGGGGAGAACATGCAAACTCCGCACAGAAAGGCCCTCGCCGGCCCCGGGGCTCAAACCCAGGACCTTCTTGCTGTGAGGCGACAGCGCTAACCACTACACCACCGTGCCGCCCAGCAATTATTATATTTTAAAATAAGTGAGACGGAGAAATCAGTTGAATTAGACCCATGTGCCTAATCTGTTACGCTAACGTTAACGCTAACAAGCAACAGGCGTGTGTTCATTTTCTCATTATCATTATCTCTAGCCGCTTTATTCTGTTCTACAGGGTCGCAGGCAAGCTGGAGCCTATCCCAGCTGACTATGGGCGAAAGGCGGGGTACACCCTGGACAAGTCGCCAGGTCATCACAGGGCTGACACATAGACACAGACAACCATTCACACCTACGGTCAATTTAGAGTCACCAGTTAACCTAACCTGCATGTCTTTGGACTGTGGGGGAAACCGGAGCACCCGGAGGAAACCCACGCGGACACGGGGAGAACATGCAAACTCCGCACAGAAAGGCCCTCGCCGGCCACGGGGCTCGAACCCGAACCTTCTTGCTGTGAGGCGACAGCGCTAACCACTACACCACCGTGCTGCCCTGTTCATTTTCTATCAACATAAAAGCGACAAAGTAACATCTGATCTGTGGGCACGGCCACAAGCGACAACAGAAGTGGTTGCTCCATGCCCACAAGAGGCAGAATACAAGCAACTCGAGCAACTTGTTGCTTGCTAGTGTAAGCATAAATATTAGCTCATGTCCACACCTTGAAATATATCCACCGTGTCACCTCGGAGGCTCCGTAGGAAACACAACTCTGAAGTGACTCACATTGTTCCTAATCATCATCCATTATACACGACACTATCTTTGCCAGCAGAGACACTTTCACCTGGCATGTCGTGTGTCTCGTTCCTCAGAGATTCACCCCAAAGTATGTGTTACTGCTGCTGCCAAGTGAATGTTGAGAAGTTCCATGGGCCTTAGACTTGCACAAATACATGCAGTGGTGTCTCAATAGGAGCGTCATTATATGAAAACTCCAGAGTCAGTGCACTTCAGTCATCCATTCGCCTTTTCAGCATATGTGCCTGTAGATTAGAGCCTGCATTGTGCCCGTAAGTCATCCAGGTGACTTCTGCATTATTCAGTCTTTTACGCTGGAGAATCATCGAAGTGCTTGAAGTTCATACAAAATGCAAACTACAGGGGTTTGAGAAGGATATATCTATGATATGCACATTTACACCGAGGTCTTTTTCAGCAACTTTATTTTAGCACATATCTGTAATATTTAATGGTCCAAATACAGTGCCTTCCACGATTATTGCCCCCCCCCCCCCCCCCCAAGATGAGGAAAAAGGGTTTGAAAAAAAATCCACCTTCTGGTGAAGTAGCTTCATCTCACCATGAAAAAAAAAAAAAGAAAAATCCAACCATTAATTGAAATAAATGTATTCAGAGAAAAACAAATTCCTCATCAAGAAATAATTATTTTCAGCAAAAACACTGGCACTATTATTGGCGCCCTTGCATTTAATACTTTGTACCACCTCGCTTTGCCAGGAAAACAACACTGAGTCTCTCCTATAACATTTTATAAGGTTGGAGATACAGAGCAGGGCATCTGAGACCGTTCCTCTTTACACGTTGTCTCCAGATCATCCAGGGTCCGAGGCCCTCGCTTGTGCTTTCTCCTCTTCAGCTCAGCCCACAGGTTTTCAATGGAGTTCAGGTCAGGGGACTGAGATGGCCAGGGCAGAAGCTTGATTGTGTTGATTTGGACATATGCTTCAGATCATTGTCCTGCTGGAAGAGCCAATAACGACCCGGTTTGAGTTTCCTGGCAGAGGTAGCTAGATTCTGATTTTAAATGTCCTGGTGTTTCATGGAGTCCATGATGCCATGTATCCTAACAAGGTTTCCAGGGCCTTTGGAGGAAAAACAGCCCCGAAACATCACAGAACCTCCAGCATATTTTACAACTGGGATTGGGTTCTTTTCATTATAGTCATCCTTCTTTTTACACCAAACCCACCTGGAGTGTTTATTGCCAAAAGCTCCATTTTTATTACATCAGACCAGAGAACATGGTTCCAGTCAACGTTATAGTAGCGTTTTGCAAACTTCAGGTACTTACGTTTGTGGTTAACTGACAGAAAAGGCTTTTTCTACCAAAACTTCCAAATAATCTGTTGACATGGAGGTGGCGTCTGATGGAGGTTTTGGAGACTTAGAAACCCCCAAGATTTTACTTTTTCTTGGAATTCACCAACAGTGATCCTTGAGGATTTTTTTTTTTGTTGCCTCTCTTACCCTCCTCCTCACTGTATGTGGGAGGAAAATAAACTTGGATCCTCTTCCAGGCAAGTTTGTAACCGTTCCAGTTGGTGTCCACTTTTTTTATTCTTGCCCTAACATTTTTGTGAAATGGACATTTTCAGGTGAGTAGCTATTTTTTTTTTATCACCATTCCCTGATTTATGGTCAACACACTTCTCCCTCCTCCCTCATTTGGTTTGTGTGTTTTCTTATTTTTCCCATGTTGATGTTGAGGAAATTTGGCCTTTTGTGTCACCTCATATTTGTTCCCCAGTTAATCAGGAAGTCATGGGTTACAGCTTGAAAGTTCCTACACGCTCCAATCAACTCAAAAATACTGTACAATTGAAATGGGAAACATGTTTTAGTTACATTGTGTTCACTATAATGTCCATGTGTTTTTTGTTGAAAGTTATTTCTTGGTGAGGGATTTGTTTTTCTCTGAATAGATTTATTTCCATTACAGGCTGGATTTTTCTCTTTTTTTTTTCAGTGTGAGATGAAGCGACTTCACCAAAACATGGATTTTTTTTTCTAACCCTTTATACTAATCTTTACAAGGGGTGCCAGTAATCATGGCGGGCTCTGTATCTGTATTCAGATTGAAACCAGACATGGTCATGATCTAAACCGAAACCAGCACTGCCAACATGGTCTGTGAATTGTGGCTCTGAAGGTTCCTCAACCTCAGCTACATCACATCCAGTTTATAAAGTTTTAAATCCCACTTGTGCAGTTGTTATTTTTGATTGTAGGTGCCCACAGTGTTTTCGAACAAATTCAGTTTCCCAAAATGTAAGCTAACTAGTAGCCTAATTGACCAGGCAGTTACTAAGGATGAATTGAATCTATGCTGTAAATGCATTGTGCAGCATCTTTGTCCTGCAAGCTTCATATTTGACCATTCACTTGCACCCATACAAAAGTTGGATGAAACATCCTGTTCATGCAAATTTGTTTGTTGTTGTTGTAGCATTCCAGGCAGTGCATAGCACCAAGTTGGCTCTAAGCCATGTATGACAAGATTGAGTGGAATAACTGTTTTATTCTATCCTCATTCACTGGATTTTGAAAAACAGAGCATTTTTATTTTTTGCAAATTCGATAAATAAAAACTTTATACAAAACGTCCGACAAAATCATTTCCGCTTAGAATGTAAACAAACCAGTGAAATGACAGTAGAAATTTGCGGGAAAATGCTATAATAATAATAATCTTTAAAAATGGATGCGTTCTTACCATCAAATAAATTCATTCCATATTTTGTTGCTTTCTTTTGTATTTTTTGGAGGGTTTTGTTTTCGAATAGTTTTATTTCGTCCTCGGTTGGTTCAGCAACATGCAGCGCCATTTGGTTTTTCGCTACTCACGGTCTATTAGCTGATATCTTAGTAGTAGAGTAGCCAATCAGAGTGCATGACTGCTCATATCCAGTGAATGTGGATAGAATAACATATAATATACACACAGCTCAATTCTCTCTTTTATCCTCTCTGCCCTCACATTTGATTGACAGTTTTCTGGCATGATGAGAGTAGGTCTATCTGCTATGTCTCGGGCCATTTAATGGAAAGCCTTTATGTCTGATTGAACCTTTCCCAACCATCCAACTATAGACATTAATATGAGAACAAAGAACTTTCAACAATGAATAAGGTGAGAGTGTGGCAGTTTCCCCTTCACATTCAAGCACACTACATCCCAATTTAGACTCTTATGCAACTCTGGGTCCTGAATGATTATCCTCTGTTCATCAGGGAGGTCATTTTAAAGTGCACCTGACTGAAACGTCTTAATCCAGAAACGGTGTGACTGTTCTGTGTTGTAGATTCTCATGGCATGGATCTGTTTGCTGTGGCAGTCCATGAGTTTGGCCACGCCATCGGACTCGCACATACGTCTGCTATGGAGTCCATCATGCGTCCGTACTACCAGGGGCCGGTAGGAGACCCACTCAAGTACGATCTCCCTTATGAAGACAAGGTCAGAGTCTGGCAGCTTTATGGTAAGAATAAATCATCACTTTCTTCACTGTGCAGCTCTCAGCTTGCCTTCTCTCTTTCTGACTCGTTGTTCACCTTCTAAATTTTAACTCACTTGCTCCTGCACCCTACTGAATTTCTCTGTTCTTCACATACACTGGAACTTTTGGCCCAGGAGAAATATTTTCCATTGGCTGACGGCCCTAGGTTCTAATTAAATGTCTTCGTCACACTTTCTCTGAGGCCATATTCATAAATCATTGTAACTGTGTAAAACTTTGGAGGTTGGAAATGATTCTTGGGAAGAAATTTTATAAACTTTAATAATGCATCATAATAGCTCATAATTATACATAATAATGTCATGTGCAATCTTTTACGGTACTGTATTACCTATTCAGATTAATGGGCTGTGAATAATTATAAAGCAACCATAACATTTATCACAAGTAAAGATTAACATTTTAACAAAGATTTAACATTGAGTGCCTCCAAAAAAAAATGACTCGAACTATTCACCCCAAGTACTGCTATATACAGTGGTGCTTGAAAGTTTGTAAACCCTTTAGAATTTTCTATATTTCTGCATAAATATGACTTAAAACCTCATCAGATTTTCACACAAGTCCTAAAAGTAGATAAAAAGAACCCAGTTAAAAATATGAGACAAAAATATTATACTTGGTCATTAGGGTGGTCCCAAATTTTTTTTTTTTTTTTAGGATTTTGTTATGACCACCTTACCTTTTTTTACATTGCCTAAAAGAAGTTATTGTGCGAAATTTGGTTAAGATTGTTCAATGTTTAGAGGTGCCACAAAGCCATTAAAGTTTTCACTCAAGACACAATATAAAATAATGTGACATTAACTGTTTCATATTAATACAAACAATACAGTAATATAACTTCCTGTGTTCAAAGTAACAATAGCTATTACTTGTCTGTGATTTTCTAAACCCTTCGGTATTATGGTATCTTGTGGAGATAAAAGAACACACTAAGGACTTCCCTAGCAGAAGGAAGCTTTCTCCCAGACAGTTCCTTGGAAGTGGGACCAATCAACCAAACATAATTGTCCTTTCTGGTGTTGTGCTTTGCACCACCGGTACTACTTGTATTACTGTTGCTAGCCATCTGAAAAACATAGAAAGAAAAACATTCACAACTTCATCAGCATATTACGATCAGTGCTCATTGTTTAAGAACCCCTTAGTGCATGAAAGTTAACCTTCTATCAGTCTATAAACTCTTCCTGCCTCTTCTTTTTCATAGAAGTGGCATATTCCCTCTAGAGCTGTGACTTTTTGGGGGTTTGAGATCTTCTCTGCAACAGTCTACGCACCAACTAATGTTAATGGCTTAACCCGATTTGCAAACTCGTGTGGCACCTCTAAATATTAACCAATTTTTCTAAAATGTTGCTTGTTGCCTTCTTTTAGTCTATGTAAAAAAATGGTAGGGTGGTCGGAATGTTTTGGTAAAAAAAAATTTTTCCCATACATTTCGGGACCACCCTATTAGTCATTTATTTATTGAGGAAAATGATCTAATGTTACATATCTGTGAGTGGCAAAAGTATGTGAAGCTTTGCTTTCAGTATCTGGTGTGACCCCCTTGTGCAGCAATAACTGCAACTAAACGTTTCCGGTAACTGTTGATCAGTCCTGCACACCGGCTTGGAGGAATTTTAGCCCATTCCTCCGTACAGAACAGCTTCAACTCTGGGATGTTGGTGGGTGTAGAAACTGCCCAGATGTGGGTGGAGCACAGAAGTACGGCAGGCTGTTATTTGCTTCAAGTTCACTTTATTTGGCTTTTCAGCGCAACTCTTTTTGTTTGGGGACATACACAGACACTCATACACACACAGACACCATCGTGTTCTGGTCCCCGATCTCCCCTCCTCTATTCCTCTCACTCCTTTTACAGGGCGCCGTCACTGTAAGAGACACACATTAATTGACAACAGGTGTAGCGATACGACCACTCACCTTCCCAGACTCCGCCCTCCATTCACAGACTGCAGCTCGGCCACATCCCTGCTGCCACAGTGGGTTTCCTCACATGAACTGCTCGCTTCAGGTCCTTCCACAACATTTCCATTCGATTAAGGTCAGGACTTTGACTTGGCCATTCCAAAACATTAACTTTATTCTTCTTTAACCATTCTTTGGTAGAACAACTTGTGTGCTTAGGGTCGTTGTCTTGCTGCATGACCCACCTTCTCTTGAGATTCAGTTCATGGACAGATGTCCTGACCATTTTCCTTTAGAATTTGCTGGTATAATAATAATAATAATAATAATAATAATAATAATAATTTCAATTTATATAGCACCTTTCTCAAAACCCAAGGTCGCGTTACAATTACAGGAAAGAAAAAAAAGTCCACCAAATAAAGGTCAGGTTGTCATTCCAATGGTGTAGAAGCCACAGTCCCACCAAAAGGTGCACGAAAACAAGTACCACACTGCCAGCACAGCCACCGCGGTGGCACCAGGCAACATCACTCGGAACACCACGCCATGGTTCCACAAAGCGAACACAGACGCACTGCCACACAGAGCGCTGGTATGTCCCAAACCACCTGCACAGCCGGCGGTTTGAGACATAACTCAGTATAATTCAGAATTCATTGTTCCATCAATAAAGGCAAGCCATCCTGGCCCAGATGCAGCAAAACGGGCCCAAACCATGATACTACCACCACCATGTTTCACAGATGAGATGAGGTTCTTATGCTGGAATGCAGTGTTTTCCTTTCTCCAAACATAATGCTTCTCATTTAAACCAAAAAGTTCTATTTTGGTCTCATCCATCCACAAAACATTTTTCCAATAGCCTTCTGGCTTGTCCACGTGATCTTTAGCAAACTGTAGACAAGCAGCAATGTTCTTTTTGGAGAACTGTGGCTTTCTCCTTGCAACCCTGCCATGCACACCATTGTTGTTCAGTGTTCTGATGGTGGACTCATGAACATTAGCCAATGTGAGAGAGGCCTTCAGTTGCTTAGAAGTTACCCTGGGGTCCTTTGTGACCTCGCCGACTATTACACGCCTTGCTCTTGGAGTGATCTTTGTTGGTCAACCACTCCTGGGGAGAGTAACAATGGTCTTGAATTTCCTCCATTTGTACACAATCTGTCTGACTGTGGATTGGTGGAGTTCAAACTCTTTAGAGATGGTTTTGTGACCTTATGAGCATCAACAATGCTTTTTCTGAGGTCCTCAAAATCTCCTTTGTTCATGCCATGATCCACTTCTACAAACATGTGTTGTGAAGATCAGACTTTGATAGAGCCCTGTTCTTTAAATAAAACAGGGTGCCCACTCACACCTGATTGTCATCCCATTGATTGAAAACACCTGACTCTAATTTCACCTTCAAATTAACTGTTAGTCCTCGAGGTTCACATACTTTTGCCACTCACAGATATGTAATATTGGATCATTTTCCTCAATAAATAAATGACCAAGTATAATATTTTTGTTTCATTTGTTTAACTGGGTTCTCTTTATCTACTTCTAGGACTTGTGTGAAAATCTGATGTTTTAGGTCATATTTATGCAGAAATATAGAAAATTCTAAAGGGTTCACAAACTTTCAAGCACCACTGTACATTCTTGTTTTTGTTGAGGTTTTAGTCCTGTTTGTCTTCTTTCTACAGTCCTTTTCTTCTCTGTCCTGACCATTTTACATTTTTCTCTTCTTCCCCTCAGTTATTTAAACCAAAGACAAAATGTTATTTGTCAAAAATGTGCAATAAATCTCATGAGACAAGTGCCCACTTTTTTTTTTCTTTTGCGTCAGTCTCAGATTTCTGCACAGTGTCACCGGTTAGAAACCAAAAACTCATTAGAGGAGATAAAGAGACACTGCCATGGCTGACAGACAAATAAATGTTATAATACATTTCCAAGTAGACACAGACTGTTGCTTTGTTATATGTCTGTCTGTTTTGTCCTCCATAAATATTTGCAGCAATCAGTGGGTACTGTGGGTGACGCTGGGTATCCTCTCAGCAGGCACATCTGATCGCAGTTAACACCTGCACCTGTGCTGGCGACAGAGCTGGTGTGTAAAATTGGTCAGTGCCAGAAGGAATCTGTCACCTATTCCAGGAACACATTCTTGAGTGGCCAACCCATCTGTTGGCATGCTTTTGCGAGGAAGGAAAAAACCGAGAATCTGGAGGAAAATGTGAAAAATTGTGCACAGACTGTCACACAGTCGGTCATAAAGAACACATTGAGAATAGAATAGAATACCTTTATTGTCATTGCACAAATGTACAACAAAATTTAGTTCATCATAGGACAGCAAAGTCACTGCGTACATGCACGCCGCCACTCTTGGGTGCTTGAGCCCAAGGCCATCCCGTTTTAATCTACGTAACTGCATGTCTTTGGACTGTGGGGGAAACCCACACAGACACGGGGAGAACATGCAAACTCTACACAGAAAGGCCCCTGTTGGCCGCTGGGCTCGAACCCAGAACCTTCTTGCTGTGAGGCAACAGTGCTAACCACTACACCACCGTGCCGTCTAAAAGGCAAGCCTGAGACAAATCCAAAATGCAAGGCATAAGTACAAAATGAGGTAAGACAATTAATTAATATAAAGAAGTTTCACTTACTCAAAGACAAGGAATGGCAAGACTTCGCAATGAGTAGAAGTCCATGAGCTGTTTCTACTTTTTAAAATCAGGATGTAACCAGGAAGTGAACGTAACCTCTCTTGACAAGGAAAGGACTTGTCCTGAACGTTTAAGCAACTCAAATTATTTCTATAACCACTATTAAAAAGACATGAGGATGGAAAGAGGAAGCAACTACAAGACAATACGTTTGTATTTTAGGAAATGGGTGGTAAATGGGCTGCACGGTGGTGAAGTGGAGTGGAGGGTTAGACCTGTCACCTCACAGCAAGAAGGTTCTGAGTTTGAGCCCAGTGGCTGACAGGGGCCTTTCTGTGTGCTCCAGTTTCCCCCACAGTTCAAAGACATGCTGTTAGGTTAGCATGAGGTTGTCTTAGGCTGAGGTGCCCTTGAGCGAGGTACCTAACCCCCAACTGCTCCCTGGGTGTTGTAGTGTGACTTCCCACTGCTCTGAGCATGTGTGCTTTGCTTGTGTGCATGTATGTGTTCACTGCTTCAGATGGGTTAAATGCAGAAAGGAGTTTAACAAGTGTACGTGTGATGATGGGCGGCACGGTGGTGTAGTGGTTGGCAGTGTCGCCTCACAGCAAGAAAGTTCTGGGTTAGAGCCCAGTGGCTGACAGGGGCCTTTCTGTGTGGAGTTTGCATGTTCTCCCTGTGCCTGCGTGGGTTTCCTCCCACAGTCCAAAGACATGTGGATTAGGTCGATTGGCTACTCTAAATTGCCCATAGGTGTGTACGTGTACCTGCCACCAGATGAGGGTTTGGATCCCTTTGGTGTGCTATAATCACCCAAGAGAATTCAGGGAAGCTAGTTGATGGCTTCCTGGACTGCCGACCCTCAACTGTGAGAACGGCGACAGACAGATGTGTGATGAATAAAGTTGTTCTTAAAATATCCACACAAACACCATACATTATGAAATTCCCACATCTGCCTACATGACTGCTCGGCTTTTAAACATGGACCAGTTCCTTAAAATGGTCTCCGGAGCAACACCAGGACCATGTTGGAGAAAAGGGGGATGTATGAACCTGTGGACCAGAGACATGAGGCTGAGAATAGTGCTGCAGACTGAAGAACAGATTTCTTTATATTAGGGGATTATTGATGTAATTACCTGGCGGTGCTGTGACAGATGGAGAACTCTGGGATTTAATGGGCCGTCTCAGAAGCTCAGACCAAAGTTATCACAACTCAGCATGCCACTGTGTGTACAGGCTTTGTCAGACAGGGAGAGCAGGGGGAGGAAAGGAGCGAGAGAGATAGAGGGAGGGAGGGAGAAAACATTAAGATTGGATGGATGGATGGATGGTGAGCTGCAACGTCCTGAGACCTCTGGTGAACTCGGGTTAAGCCATGAACCCCTGCCATGGCCGAGACTCCATATTTCTTCAAATAAATCCATGTGACAGATTAAGTTCATGTTTGAATAAAAGTTTGTCTGCATTACTCACATTGATTAAGGAAATGCCTCACCGAAAACGCTCACATAACCAACGATTAATGAGATCTAGCGGTGATCATTTAACCTAATTTCATTTACATAATGCCACCCAGCCCCTCCTGATATTCATTTGTTATTAGAAAATTCATCATTTCCGTACAGCATAATTACACGCTCCTAAAGCATGCAGAATGGCGAAATCAAATGCGCTGTTCTGCCACCATGTATTTTCCACTTCTGATCTAAATGAGGAGCTGAAGTTGTTTTTAAATCATCTCAAATTCTGTGTCAAGTTGACTGACGTGTTTATTCAGAGAAATCCAATAAGCGTATAAAAAGTTCACGTCGAGGGTCAGAACACTGGCAGACAAAAATCAAGTGGGGCAAAGTTTATGTTTTGGGGGGGAAAAAATAAAAAGAACAGTGAGACTGATAAACAGTGAAGATAAGCATTGGGGACGTACACAGATCAACAAAGCCACGCAGGAAATATGCAATACATACAGAGTGTTCAGAGCTGGCGACTTAACTCCAAATGTTACATCATTATTTACATGGAGAAACATAATCATAGTAAGAGTTTATCAAGGTACCTGCTTGAGTCAGTTTTCTGAGTGCGACATTTAGATGATGCAAATCACTTCCATATGTATTTCACGCATACCTGTCAACTTTGAGGTTTGAAAAAAAGGGATATTTCCCAGATTTTTAACTCAAAAAAAGGGAAAATTTCGGAAAGTCATACCCTCCACCAAAAGTGGGTGTGTAGTTGAATGGGGGGCAATTTTCTATCTAGTATTTGTGATTGCCTGTACTCTGGTGCATGTTGGTGATAGCCAAGACCCAAATTCAATATGCTTATGGTTTATAGAGTGCATTTGTGAATAAACTATACATTTATTTTTATTTGCTTTCAGTGGTACCAGTTATTTCCCAAATTAAGGGCTAAAATATGTATCTTATGTTAAAATAAGAAAGGTCATTATATAACTAGTCAATAAATTAAATTCCATTGCAATTTATTATGGTTTTACCATAGTCATGGCCTCGGAACACTAGATAGATAGATAGATAGATAGATAGATAGATAGATAGATAGATAGATAGATAGATAGATAGATAGATAGATAGATAGATAGATAGATAGAGTAATAAAGAGTAATATAAGATATTAAACCAAGAGTGATTTAAAATGGGTAAGTTTCAGATAGAAAATAAAATAGACAATGAGTGGATAAAACAGTTAATACACCAATTAGTTTACACTAGGCTATTTATGAGGTCTTAGCCAGGACATACTTAATGTAAACATGTGTAGCTTACCTTTGATTATTTGGGAGGCTTTCGTTTTCCCTATGGAAAATTTCTTTGCGAGGGAAGAGTCTGGGAGCATTCCAGCCATGCACTTGTTGAAATCATCAAAGAAAGAGAGGCTAATGTTTTTTTTAGCTATTAGCATCGCCATCTTCACCTCAGACCTAATCAGTGTTGCCAGATACTGCTGACGTTTTCCAGCCCAAATTATGTTCAAAACCCGCCAAAATGCACTTGAAACCGTCCAACTTGGGCGGGAAACCTCCCAATCTGGCAACACTGGACCTAATCACTTGTTCAGCCTCGCCTCCGGACGGAGTTCTGTAATTACTGATGCCTGAGAGGGCGGGGACGTGAATTCATGGCCCGACTTCCTGCTGTAAACTCCTGTCAGAGGCGCGTCATGAATTCTGGACCTACCGACTTTTATATATTGTGAAAATACGGGACTTTTATATAATGTAAAAATACGGGATATTTTCGGGAAAATAAAAAAAAACGGGAAGACAGCGGGAAATAAGTCAAAATAAGGGATTTCCCGGGAAAAACGGGAGGGTTGACAGGTGTGATTTCACGTCTCCAAGGTTGCCAGATATTTCACCCTTTTGAATAGCATCTACAAGAACAAGAAGCCTTTATTTGTCACACGTACACTCAAGCACAGTGAAATTCCTCCTCTGCATTTAACCCATCTGAAGCCATGAACACACACATGATGCACACACAAGTGGGCAATGAGCACACACACATACACAGAGCAGTGGGCGGCTATGCTACAGTGCCCAGGGAGCTGTTGGAGGTTAGGTGCCTTGCTCAAGGGCACTTTAGCCCAACTTTCAGGCCATGGCTGCCCCATGTTAACCAAACCACATGTCTTTGGACTGCGGGGGAAAATGGAGCACCCGGAGGAAACCCACGCAGACGCGGGGAGAACATGCAAACTTCACACAGAAAGGTCCCCGTCGGCCACGGGGCTCGAACCCAGAACCTGCTGTGAGGCGACAGTGCTAACCATTACATCACCGTGCTGGACAATTGCCTTTAAAAATGACACGTTTTTCAACCTGAAAAAAGGAATACGTGGATTGAAGAAGGAAATGACTTCTGTTTTCTTTGCTATCAAATATAATATGGAGTAACATAAAAGCAAGACAATTAAAAAAAAACAACTAATACAGTACAATGTATCTAAATGAGAATGTGCTACACATTGTAGTAAATCTAAAAGCAGTCAAGTATACTGTCAGTGTTTTTGTTGTTGTTTGTTTTAGGTGGTTTTTTTTGTTATTTTTGCTGCACTCATTGTCCTAATCATCACATTAATTACTGTAAATATGGTTAGTTTAACAATATGGCTTCCATCTTCAGTAATCAGCAACTTATAAAATAGCACTTCGTTCATCGTATTATTATTATGCATTTTATTTATTTTTCTATTTTGCATGCTGTTACGTCCATACGTAACTCTTTTTCATCATCCGCATTGTTGATTTGGCATGATGTCTTTTTTACGCCAGATGCCCTTCGTGACACAACCCTCCCCATTTATCCGGGCTTAGGACCGGCACTAAGAATGCACTGGTTTGTGCACCTCAGTGGCTGGATTTCAGACAGGAGGCTGAACTGGAGACAGTAAAGTTGAAGATGCTGAGATTCTCATTGAGATTGACAAAGTTGAACAGAATTAGAAATGAGTATATTAGAGGGACAGGACATGTAGGACGGCTTGGAGACAAAGTGAGAGAGGTCAGATTGAGATGGTTTGGACATGTACAGAGGAGAAATCCAGGGCATATTGGGGAAAGAATGATTGAGATGGAGATGGCAAGTAGAAAGAAAAGAGGAAGACCAAAGATGAGGTGAAGGAGGAAATGAGGACAGTTGGTGTGACAGAAGAAGATACAGAGGACAGGAGGAGACGGAGGGATATTATTTGCTGTAGCGAGCCCTAATTGGAACAGCCGAAAGTAGTAGTCGTCAGTACGTATCTGAGACACACCTCCGTTTTACTCAGAGTGCATTCGAAATGAGGCATCAAGTACCATTTGAAACTGATCCTACTTTCATTTCCTTCTTCTAAGATGCCTTCAAACTGCCCCCAATTGAACGCAACATCAGCGTATCCTCAGCGCCGCCTATTACCCATTACCTATTTTTTCCTCAAGCAGTGGAAAAAAAATATGGCAGACCAAACTTCATAGAAAAGTGATTTTGTCTACAAATATAACTTTTTGGCTTCAATTTTTGAAATGTGACCAAGAAATGACATTACAGGCATTTAGCAGACGCTCTTATCCAGAGTGACGTACAACATACCCAGAGTAGCCTGGGGAACAGTTGGGGTTAGGTGCCTTGTTCAAAGGCACTTCAGCAATTCCTACTGGTTCAGGGAATCAAACCAGCAACCTTTTGGTCCCAAAGCTGCTTCTCTAACCTTTACACCACGGCTTCCCTATGACGTAATGAAATAAACATTGTACTGTACTATCTTATAACCCAGTGACTATAACCAAATAATTTTTTTTGATGTGATTTGTGAGGCATCTGTTAGCCAACTAGCTAATTCTTTGGCCAAAAGGTCTCTCATCTCATCTCATTATCTCTAGCCGCTTTATCCTTCTACAGGGTCGCAGGCAAGCTGGAGCCTATCCCAGCTGACTACGGGCGAAAGGCGGGGTACACCCTGGACAAGTCGCCAGGTCATCACAGGGCTGACACATAGACACAGACAACCATTCACATTCCCACCTACAGTACGGTCAATTTAGAGTCACCAGTTAACCTAACCTGCATGTCTTTGGACTGTGGGGGAAACCGGAGCACCCGGAGGAAACCCACGCAGACACGGGGAGAACATGCAAACTCCACACAGAAAGGCCCTCGCCGGCCACGGGGCTCAAACCCGGACCTTCTTGCTGTGAGGCGACAGCGCTAACCACTACACCACCGTGCCGCCTTGGCCAAAAGGTCTGCCTTATAAAACACCGGTCTATTATAAAGTTACACTACTTCAATTCCATGACTGCAAGTTGGCCTAGTGGTTAGCGTGTCCACCTCTCAACCAGGAGATCGCGAGTTCTACTCGTGGTCGGGTCATACCAAAGACTATCATAAAAATGGTACCGACTATCATAAAAATGGTACCTACTACCATCTGGCAAGGCACACTACAATACAGATGTGAGTGGGGAAGTCAAGCTCTTGTGGTTACCAGAGGAATAACCCCCTACTATAACCCTAGCTGTATAGGCAAGAGGCCAAGGGCTATCGAAATGGAGATCGGTGCTGCGCCCATACGCCTTAAAGAGTTGGTTAGTACTGGGACAGGAGACTGCCTGGGAAGACCAGATTCTGGCGTGAGAGGGACTTTGACTTTTGACTTCAATTCCACATGTGTAACTGAATTCTGAATTATAGTCCACCAAGACTCCTGAACAGGTGTAACAAGCAGCAAATGGAACTAATTAACCATCACGGCAATGGAAACTAGAACAGGAAGCTTTAACCATATAAGGAAAGCGATGATGGAAACGGGACAGACGGTGCACAGAGTCTGGAAAATGATCAAAGACATCAGTTTTGTTGTTTGTTTGTTTTTTTTCTGACTTGGGACTTTTCCTCAGGTGTACGGGACTCAGTCTCACACACGGCTCATCCGGATGGCATGTCTCATACTGACGATCCGCCTGTTCTCATGGACCTGCCAGAAAACAAATCCACAGTGCCGTGAGTACACCTTCAGATTGACTCCTACGCGTAGATCTACACTCAATACAGTCATGTGCCATGATGTGAAAGAGACAATCCACCCTGAACGACTTATTAAGCTTAATACGTGATAGGTGATGAAATTCTAAGTTGGTCTATTTCCATTTTCGTTAACTATTTTGTACATTACCAACATGCTGTTTGACGCCCTATTGATCATAGTGCCAGTGGGGTTTAGCCCTTGCTTCAGTTGTACCTAAAGAGAGTGATGCAGCGGCGCTTTAGTCTGTCCAATTCAGCTTCCAGTTTAAGCTTAAACTTCTACGCCGATATTTCTATCAGCGCCATCGTACTTCGCATCTCGTAGCTTGTTAATTAGTAGATCAGAATCTCTGCCGAGTCTCAACTGAGTCGTATGATATAGAAAATACCGCACCAGTCAACAAATTAGCACGAAGTCCATCATAAATATTTCAATACAATCATAAGTAATTTGTTTCAGGGTGGGCTTTTCTTTTAAGACCATAATAACCCAAGTAACAGTCAGAACGAAGCAAATAAAAGGTTTAATCCTCGTCTCGCTGTCAGTGGACACTTGGTCTTTCTCTCCATCTTCACAGACAGTGGGTACAGTTGTGGTTTACATACAGTGACATGAATGTCATCTCGGATATGAATATCATGGCAATGTTTGGGATTTCATTAATTTCTTTGAACTGTTCTTTTTCTGCGGCAGAATGATTGTACAGCATACATCTTTAATTAAAAAAAACACTATAATTTGGTGCACAAATTTTAATTTTCTTTGGGTTTTCTGAACTCAACACAGGGTCAAAATTATACATACAGGGTTAAAAATTTACATACGCTCACTTAGATTATTAATTCAGAGGTGCTGAAACTTCCAAAACATCTCTTATCTTGTCAAGGCCGAGGTCTCTTAACTTCCTGTTAGTGATCATGATTGACTACAGCTGGTAGCTTCTCTGTGCCTTCATAAAAAGGGTTTGTTTACAGCACTCACTGGATTGACCAACACACAATACAATGGGAAAGTCCAAGGAGCTCAGTGCAGATCTGAGAAAGAGGATCACAGATGTACACAACTTCGGAATGTCTCTTGGAGCCATTTCTAAACAACTGCAAATTCCAAGATCAGTTCAAACAGTTGTATCCAAGTTATTGTGAGGTGTAATCACTTTGCCAAGCCACTTTGCTTCAAGAAAACCCGAACTGTCACCCTCAGCTGAAAGGAAATTGGTTCGGATGGTCAGGAACAACCTGGGAACCACCATGGCACAGCTCTGCCATGAACTGGAAGCTGATAGATCACTGTCTATAGTTCAGTGAGTTTTATCTCACCATGGACTAAGAGGCTGCTATCCAAGAAATAACCCCCTGCTCCAAAATTGACACCTTCAAGCTTAACTAAATTTTGAAGCTGACTACACGGACAAAGAAAAAGCCTTCTGGAGGATAGCTGTATGGTCAGATGAGACAAAGATTGAGTTGTTTGGCCACAATGACCACCATGTACAGAGAGACACTGTACCAGCTGGTGGTGGTGGTAGGATCATCATGCTCTGGGGCTGTTTTGCTGCCAGTGGAACTGGTTCATTGCACAAAGTGGATGGAATAATGAAGAAGGAGGACTACCTCAGAATTCTTCAGCATAAACCATCAGAAACTTGAACACGACTTGGGAGTTACAACAGGATAGTGAACCCAAACATGCATCAGAGCTGGTTGTGGAGGATAAAGCAGGCTAACATTAAGCTCAAAACATATCCTGACTTCAACCCTGTTGAAAATATATGGACCGTGCTTATAAGTCGAGTCTATGCCAAGAAAAAAAATTTTTTTATTGAACTCTACCAATTCTACCCTAAAGAGTCGTGAAATATCCAACCAGAATTCTGCCAGAAGCTTGTTCATGGTAAACAAAAATGTTTGGTCAAGGTGAATCTTACAAAGAGACATTTTACCCAAATATTAGGTGTACTGTATGCTGTACATTCTGCCACAGCAAAAGAACAGTTCAGAGAAATTACTGAAAGCCCAAATATTGCCATGACATTCATATCCAAGATGACATTCATGTCACTGTATGTAAACTTCTGACCATAACTGTAAATAAATTTGGATTTATCCTACTCAAGGTCTCATCTCATCTCATTATCTCTAGCCGCTTTATCCTTCTACAGGGTCGCAGGCAAGCTGGAGCCTATCCCAGCTGACTACGGACGAAAGGCGGGGTACACCCTGGACAAGTCGCCAGGTCATCACAGGGCTGACACATAGACACAGACAACCATTCACACTCACATTCACACCTACGGTCAATTTAGAGTCACCAGTTAACCTAACCTGCATGTCTTTGGACTGTGGGGGAAACCGGAGCACCCGGAGGAAACCCACGCGGACACGGGGAGAACATGCAAACTCCACACAGAAAGGCCCTCGCTGGCCCCGGGGCTCGAACCCAGGACCTTCTTGCTGTGAGGCGACAGCGCTAACCACTACACCACCGTGCCGCCCCCTACTCAAGGTCTTTACAGTAATATCTTAATCCCTGAGCGCTTTCTTAATAAGCTGTGAATGAAGATCTTGGTTAATACGGTGCACAGTGAGTGCTATCTCGCAAAAAAAAAAAAAGATCTTAATCTTTATCATTAGCAAAGCAAACACAACAGGTCATAAGCCGAAGGATAATGCATGCAAAGACCCTTTTCTGCAAGTAGGTGATAGCATCTGCCTTTAAATTTTGATCAATCATGCTGTCTGGGCAAATATAGCAAGCTTGAAATGAATGCATACTTGACTGCACGGTTGTACACACTTACACACCCAGGCTCTGTTTATAGTCCAAAAGATCAATAGGAAGAAAGGCTGCATATTCTTCACTGTCATCTGATAGTGAGCAGCACTGTCAGTGTTTTTTTCTTTCCTCATTTGTTCTTTCTCTTTTTTCTGCTTTTTCGTTCAGGCCAGCACGCGATGCCCCTGACAGATGTACCAGTCACTTTGATGCAGTGGCTCAAATCCGAGGGGAGGCCTTCTTTTTCAAAGGTAAAGGCTTGGACCGGTGAACCAGAGCGCAGTCGATATGAACTCATAACGAAGTTGTGCATTCTTGCTACAATCAGACACTAAATTAGATATGTAAGGAATAAAACATGACAGGCCATGCTGATACGGGGGGGGAATCAATGACGAGATTGTGTGGTGCAGCTTACCACTACAAAGTTGGCTATTTTGCGAGTACAGAACTTCTCAAAATGCTTTATTTCACCTATACAGCAGCAATTTGCCGAGAGTAACGATTTTTTCTACATTAAAGAATGATACATTGTACTTTTTTATCCATTTATAGTTGCCTTTAATGGTGTCGACTGTCCTATTATCACTTACTTTATAGCAGCTATAAACAGTCATTTCCTAATCAGCCCTTTTTTCATGCGAAGCACAAAGCCCTCGAAGAGTCCAGAAGATTCTCCCTTACTGGAAAATTTAAAGTTACAGCTGTACGCCTGATTGTTACAAAGCATTGACATTTGAGACTCCTTCAAAAAAATGCTAAATAAACACAATATCAACAATGATACCGTCAATGACAGTGTAACTCACTCCGGCCCCGTCTCATCCAGGAGGAACAATCTAAAGTGGGCCACCTTGCGCAATAAATGTTGCAAGCTATATACACTATATACAAGCTATATATAGAAGCTATATCCACCCTAGGAATACCGACCTATTTGCCAGAAAGAATCCAAAACGGCGAGGAATTGACGGAGAAGAAGCGATTTTTGTTGAACTGCTCATTAAGGCTTAATTAGTCCATAACTTCATTAATAATTGTAATTAAGCAAATCTGGGTAGAAGTTATATACACCCTAGGCACCCCTACCTTCATGCCAGAAAGAATCAAAATCGGTGAAGAATTGAGGGAGCAGAAGCAATTTGTGTGGAAACTGTTCGTTAGGGCTTAATTACTCCATATCTTCATTATTAATTGCAATTATGCAAATTTGGGTAGAAGCCATATGCATCCCAGGCAGACCTACCTTTCTGCCAAAAAGAATAAAAATTGGTGAAGATTTGAGAGAGAAGAAGCGATTTTTGTGAAACGTGGATGACGCCAAAAGGACGACGGACAACACATGATGGCATAAGCTCATCGCCTGTCAGCCAGATGAGCTAATAATCTCATCTCATCTCATTATCTCCAGCCGCTCCATCCCTCTACAGGGTCGCAGGCAAGCTGGAGCCTATCCGAGCTGACCACGGGCGAAAGGCGGGGTACACCCTGGACAAGTCGCCAGGTCATCACAGGGCTGACACATAGACACAGACAACCATTCACACTCACACCTACGGTCAATTTAGAGTCACCAGTTAACCTAACCTGCATGTCTTTGGACTGTGGGGGAAACCGGAGCACCCGGAGGAAACCCACGCGGACACGGGGAGAACATGCAAACTCCACACAGAAAGGCCCTCGCCAGCCCCGGGGCTCGAACCCAGGACCTTCTTGCTGTGAGGCGACAGCGCTAACCACTACACCACCGTGCCGCCCTGAGCTAATAATGTACCTTTTAATTTGGAGCATCTACAACACCGGTTTTTGGATAAGTTGTTACTATAGAAACATAAACTGCTGTTTGAGAAATGAATCAGCATCTTCTGAATAATTGAAGCGCTGTAGTATAAGTAAACTTCATGCTGAAAGTATCAGATCACTGATCCTGACGTTTGAGCTGAAATATAAAGTGGTAACTTTGAAACAGCTGGAGCCAACAGATAAAAGCAAACCTGTATTTAGCCAGAAATCCACGTAATGGAATGATGGGCTCCATTCGTGTGCTCTTTTTTTAGGGAAATATTTTTGGCGACTGACTCGAGATAAGCACCTGGTGTCATTGAGGCCGACTCAGATCCATCGCTTCTGGAGAGGTCTGCCTGCTAACCTGGATAGCATCGACGCTGTGTATGAGAGACCTGGAGATCATAAGATCGTCTTTTTTAAAGGTCTGTTATTGGGTTGGTTGGTTTGTTTGTTTGTTTGTTTTTTCAATTTTTTAAGCCCACTGTAATGACTGTTATGATTCACGCAACTGAACAATAACTACTCTACATAACATCATAAACCATAATCAGTGTTGACTGGTGAAAGAAATAGTATGGATTTAATACTGCTTTGTGTGAAAATGCATGATATGATGCTACTTTATAAATATTACAATGTATTTGGTAGGCATGTAACGATATATTGTGCAATGATAAATCGTGATACAAATTTATGATGTTTTGAATCAATTAAGTAAAAAATGTATTGAGATTATCAGGATGCATAATCTATTAGTTTTTTTTTCTAGTTGCAACTGTGCTGTTTAGACAGCAGAGTGAGCAATAATAATAATAATAATAATAATAATAATAATAATAATTTCTGGCTTTCTTTTTAAAATGGTATATCAGATATATTCCATTCAGCTACTCATCTTCGACTCGTTCAATATCATGCTAGCTGAATGGAATATATCTGATATACCAAGAAAAAAAGCCAGCCAATATTATTATTATTATAATACAGTACATACACATTCCTTTCGGGTGTTCAGTGCATCTTTCTCTTTCAAAATTCTCTCAAAATCTTCCATGCTTAATGAAGCAAACCTGGTGGCCATGCTTGTTTACAAATTGTCACAGTCGCTCGCTAGTGCGGAAGTTTTACATTTTCGTCTTGACAACCATGCAAGATCGTAAGACCATCTTCAACACGCATTCTCCATTGGATAGGGTGACATAATACACATAGGATAAGCGATATGCTAATAATATCACATGCTATCAAACCAAATTAATAAAACCCACAAGAAGGGAACAGAATGAATTTTTATTCCATGGAAAAAGTGTCCTGTATGTATAAGATTGTACAATAGCGGGAATGTACATGACTTCACATTAGGCGGAAGTAGCACAGCTCTAATGCCGCAAAAACACACAAAAACCAGATCTAAAATGAGAAAGAGCTGTTGTGCAATTGACTGTACAAATAGTTTTAACAAGAAAGCAGAGCTCTGTTTTTAAAGATTCCTGAAAGCTAAAGAAAAGAGAAGGAAATGGATGTCGGACAAATGTTCATAAAAGTTTCTCAAGAAAAGGCCTATTTGTTATTCAATTTTTATTTTTTTAAAAAGGAATATTTTAGTTATTAGGCGATTATATTTTATTCCAAACTTTAAAAATGTGGGTAAATAATTCCTTTTGATTATTAAGAAAATTAAACAAAAGGTTATTTTTTATAGTTACTTAACGAAAGGAATATTTAAGTGGATAAAGAATAGGAAAATAAATGTTGCCCTTTTTGTTTAAATAAAATTTTCTTCATTTATTTGATTTATTTTTATTTTATTGACAATTGGGCCAGCCCTGATCACAATGAAATAACCTTGTTGTGGCACTTTATCAGTTTATGCTCACTAGCTATGCATTTATACCATTTTCCCTTTTTTCCCTAGACAGATTATGAGTACAGTGTTGAATAATGAGTAATATGAAAACAGTGTTGAGAGTCAAAGATCAGACTTTTGCAGGCCACAGTAGCATCCATTCTCCTGTATGGGTCGGAAACATGGACCATACCGAACGTGCTCGCTACACGCATTGACGGCTGTTATACAAACATGCGACGAATGGCGCTCAACATCAGCTGGTTTGACAAGATCGACAACAAAATAGTCTATGGGAACCTACCCAGTGCTACCACTAAAATCCAAGAGAGGAGGATGAAGCTCGCAGGCCACATAAGATGACATGACGACCTCCTGACGCACAAGCTGCTGTTCTGGGACCCGAAGCATGGAGATCGAGGACGCGGGCATCCCCGCCTTATGTTTTTTGACATGCTTGACAGGGACACCAAACTTGACAGGGTTGCTGTGATGGAGAGACTGATACTAGACAGACATGTGTAGTGGTGTACCATGGCATCTTGGACGATGAAGCTGTCCTAGATAGATAGATAGATAGATAGATAGATAGATAGATAGATAGATAGATAGATAGATAGATAGATAGATAGATAGATAGATAGATAGATAGATAGATAGATAGATAGATAGATAGATAGATAGATAGATAGATAGATAGATAGATAGATAGATAGATAGATAGATAGATAGATAGATAGATAGATAGATAGATAGATAGATACCCATGAAAAGCACAAATGTGTGTGTTTCAGGTTACTTGTACAAAGATGCTGTAGTTCCTCTTCTCTGATATTTTCTCTGAAGGACAGCTCACTGTCTGTTTTGCCATCAAGTTCCAGAATGAGCATCAGTGCATCCTAGTGCTAACATTCTCGTTCTCCATACTTCCTTTAGGAGAGAAGTACTGGGTGTTTAAGGACAACATCTTGGAGGAAGGCTACCCACGGCCCATCAGTGATTTCGGCTTGCCCATGGAGGGCGTAGACGCTGTCTTCGTCTGGCTACATAACGACAAGACGTACTTCTTTAAGGACAACCATTACTGGCGCTATGATGATCATCTGCATCATATGGACCAGGGATACCCGAAAGACACAAAGTTATGGAAAGGGATTCCATCTCAACTAGACGACGCCATGCGCTGGTCTGACAGTGAGTGTTATAGTTGTTGTTTTTCTTTCTTTCTTTCTTTTTTCTCATGGTCTACCCTCAGTCTGCTGACTGACTTTGAAGTACATAGCAGACTGCCTTTGTTCTCCTGTCTCTGCATGTCTCTGGAACAAGCACACATGGTTCTCTCAATGTCTCCTTGTATTATAGAGAGAATAAATTCAGAGACGTGCAGTATACACGCTGTTCATTTTAATCTGTTTTCCTTGAAATGGTGCATTAAGGAGTTCTTTGTAAATTCCTACCGTATGCTATATTTAAATAATTAAATATTTAAAAAGTTTAAAATTGTATTTGTCACACTATGAATAAACATAAAGTAAAGCCTCCAGCACTTGCTGCAGCATGCAGTGTATTCCAACAATGAGTCTTGGTGAGAGTAGATTATATATTAAAAAAAAAATCAGTTCAGTGCATTATATTCTTCGCAGAGTTGGATTAGAGTAGCCAAAAAGCTTATTCAGCTTTATTTAAAACTTAATTATGAACTTAAAGTACTTACAAAAGTAAGAAAATGTCATTAGTATTCTTAGGGAAAGATCTGCATAGGATCATGTTTAAATTTCAGAAGTGGTGATGATATAAGGAATAAAACATGACTGGGCATACTGTTCCAGAAATATAATCAGTGACAATTTACTGTTGATTAAATGCTAGGTTTTTCTGATGTAAAAAAAAAAAATGAGACCATGATAAATAATTTCAAAACTTTTCCCACCTTTAATGTGACCTGTAACCTGTTCAATTCAACTGAAAAACAAACAAATCTGTTGGCTGGGGAACAACACCACTTCCGTTGCCTAAGTGCAGGCACAATTTTTGATGACGCTGGCTATGAAGGGCTCTATAAAGGAAAACTTAAAGCTACAAAGCTTGTACACCGAACCTCCTTCCATAAATGTTAAAGTCTCCTTGAAGAAAGTTTCACCATCTCAACAATTATAACCGCGAGTTGGCCTAGTGGTAAGCGTGTCCACCTCTCAACCGGGAGATTGCAAGCTCTACTCGTGGTCGGGTCATACCAAAGACCATCATAAAAATGGTACCTACTACCGTCTGGCAAGGCATGCTGCAATACAGATGCGAGTGGGGAAGTCAAACTCTCACGGTTACCAGAGGACCAGCCCCCCACTGTAACCCTAGCTGTATTGAGGTTTTTCACCTGACGTCACAGGGTCACGTGACGCCCTGGTGTCCGCCATTTTGAAGGTCAAGCTAGCTAATGTCAACAACAGTAGCTAGTATGTTACTGTAGCAATGTTTACGTTCAATCATTTGGATGACTGTTAAAACCTTTCAGTCTCAAGTTTTTCCTTTACTGTATTTACTAGTTTATTGTAATTATGATCCGGCAGCTATTTACACCGGATCCAGTGTAAATAGCTGCCGGAGCCGACGTCCGAGCTTGCCGGAGCTAGCGCGCTCGGGCAGGCTGGGAGCTAGCGCGCTCGGGCAGGCTGGGACGTCGGCTCCGGCAGCTATTCACACTGGATCTGGTGTAAATAGCTGCCGGATCATAATTACAGTAAACTAGTAAATACAGTAAAGGAAAAACTTGAGACTGAAAGGTTTTAACAGTCATCCAAATGACAACGTAAACATTGCTACAGTAACATACTAGCTACTGTTGTTGACATTAGCTAGTGCTAACAGCTAGCTGCTAGTACACTGCTACAACACAGACACCGACCCTAATAATACAGTTCTTGGTCATTGCCTGGTAACAGCAAATTTATAACGGGCCATGTCTCAACAGACTAAGAAGTTATTTCAATGACATTTAATAACATTTTGTTTATCCTGAGGACCGAAAGTAAATGAAAATGTGAACAAACCTTAGCTGTAATAAGATGGCGACCACCGGCTCCAGGGACGACCCGCTGATGTAGGCATGTTACCCAGCCTGACACAAAATATTTGTAGGCATCCAAACTCTTATACGCTTTCAGATCAATACCTGTGTATGGCGATGGGTTTTTAACGACATAGGTATACAGATCATGTGGGCCGAAGTCAGGTAAAGACGAGGGCTTCATGTACTTCTGTACGTCAGTGAACAATCCTGGTGGAAGCAGGTAAACGTCGTTCTCTAAGCCTGCTAACCTCAATTTTTGCAAATACCTCTCCCTCTGCTCGCCCTGTAAATGCCCTACGTCGCTGGATAGTGAAGGTGTTTTCTGCATCTCGCTCCTTTTTCTTTTATGTTTTTCGTTTGTCGCCTTCCTCGCATTCAAACTGATTCGAGCCGTGACGTCCAAAATGGCAGCATCACATGACTTGGTCACGTGGGTGAAAAACCTCAATAGGCAAGAGGTCGAGGGCTATCAAAACGGAGATTGGCGGCACACCCATACAACTTAGAGTTGGTTAGAACTGGGACAGGAGACTGCCTGGGAAAACTAGATTCTGGCGTGAGAGGGACTTTGACTTGACTTGTTTATAATTAGCATTTATAATTAATCCGCTTATCAATAATTATGTGGCAAGTCCCTGTTAATTAACTGTTTAATGTCCGTCCATTACCTGTAACCGCTTATCCTGTGCAGGGTTGTGGGCAAGCTGGAGCTTATCCCAGCTGACTATGGGCTTAGAGGCGGGGTACACCCTGGACAAGTCGCCCGATTGTCACAGGGCTGACACACAGAGACAAACAACCATTCACACTCAGATTCACACCTACGCTCAATTTGGAGCCACCAGTTAGCCTAACCTGCGTGTCTTTGGACTGTGGGGGAAACTGGAGTACTCGGAGGAAACCCACGCAGACATGGGGAGAACATGCAAACTCCACACAGAAAGGTCCCCGTCGGCCACTGGGCTCGAACCTAGAACCTTCTTGCTGTGATGCAACAGTACTAACCACGACACCACTGTGCCGCCCGAAACAGTAATGTAACAGGAATAGATGAAGTGCAAGGCACTTAACCCCTAATTGCTCCCTGTCTGGGGTGTCAGGGTCCTGTTGTACGTCGCTCTGGATAAAAGCGTCTGCTATATGTCTGTAATGTAATGCAGTTAGCGTTGGCATACATAAGCTATCACATTTTACACCATAGGTTTATACAAATTTGTGTTGTTTATGTAGGCAGAAATGTTAAGGCACAATTTAGCTATTACTTTTGTCAGAATGGAGGGGAAAACAGATTCATTCATTGCAGCTGTTATCGACATTAAGTTAGGGTCATCAATTTTGACAGAAATTGGCTGAAACTAGCTGTTTAGGAACACACAGTCCATGCACAGCCCCTCCCTTGCGTGTTTTTTCAAAAGTCGTGTCCTAAACGCAGCCATGTTTCGAGCTATGTGCTGTGTACACACAACATGATTGCCAGACAGTACAGAAAACACCTTGCCTCAAACGGCTGGGACAAAAAATGTTGGTGATCCACCAGTGGACGCCAATGGTTCTTCTCAAAACAGATGTTTTATTCACGGTGGGGATTGTGAGGAAAACTTTGCCAAAAATAACAAAAAATGTCCTGGCTGGTGTCTGGTTTCTGCTTCAAAAGTGCTGCTGAGAGCAGCTTGAATAAGAGAAAACTTAAAATGTTTATGGTTTTTCAGAACAGCAATAAGGTCTTAGCAGAATTTAGTCTAACCAACAAGGGGGCAAGGTTGTAAACAGGAAGTAGTAAAAGGTAAAAGCTCACAGAATTTTGTTTGTTATTGTTGTTGTTGCCTGTAAACTGGCAAGAACATGTTCAAGACAAGTATCAAGACGTTGGAATTTTTTCACTGTGACCTCATCTGAGAAAAAAAAAAGAAGCATCTTCTGGGAAACATTTATTTGAAAATGTGTTACCAATAAATTCTTCACATAATAACACATTATTATATATACAGGACACGTTTTCGATGGAATAAAAACGTGTTCTATTCCCTTCTAGCGGGTTTCATTCATTTGGTTTGACAGCATGCAATATTGTTAGCATATCGCTTATCCTTCGTGTATTATGTCACTCTACCCAATGGAGAATGAGCATTGAATATGGTTTACGATATTGCATGGTAGCCCTGTGATGACCTGGCGACTTGTCCAGGGTGTACCCCGCCTTTCGCCCGTAGTCAGCTGGGATAGGCTCCAGCTTGCCTGCGACCCTATAGAACAGGATAAAGCGGCTACAGATCATGAGATGAGATGAGATGAGATATTGCATGGCTGTCAAGACAACATGTCACACGTCAGAGACGTAAAACTTCCGCGCTAGCGAGCGACTGTGATTAATTTGTAAATAAGCATGGCCGCCAGGTTTGTTTCCGTATTTAATGAAGACTTGGAGAGAATTTTGAAAGAGAAAGACACGTTGAACACCCGAAAGGAATGTGTATGTATAATAATAATAATATTGGCTGGCTTTTTTTTTGTGGTACATGAGATATATTCCATTCAGCTAGCATGATACTGAACTCATCTTCAACTCGTTCAGTATCATGCTAGCTGAATGGAATATATCTGATGTACCACAAAAAAAAGCCAGCCAATATTATTAAATAAGTTATTACATGATTTGAATGGTTTGGATTTTATTCAGTGTTTAAAGCAGCTTGTTGGTACGTCTCAGAAGTGTTCCATGTTATAATCCAAACCAAACAAGGTACTTGAACTTGTAATTAGCTTAGACACCTCAACTCCAGCCTCATAAGAAATTGTCTTTCGAAGTAATCCATCCATCCAACTTCAGAGAGAGTCTTTTTAGAGACCACCTCACCACCATCCTCCTGAAAGAGCCTTTTCGACCTTTTGAAGTCTTCAGAAGCCTAAAAGCTTCTGAAGGTTCTAAAAAATTACTGAGGCTACCTTTCATCGAAATGCTTGATGTTTTTGATGCTACTAAGAAGCATTGGGGTATACATAGGCGGCACGGTGGTGTAGTGGTTAGCACTGTCACCTCACAGCAAGAAGGTTCTAGGTTTGAGTCCAGCGGCCAACGGGGGCCTTTCTGTATGGAGTTTGCATGTTCTCTCCGTGTCTACGTGTGTTTCCTCCGGGTGCTCCGGTTTCCCCCACAGTCCAAAGACATGCAGGTTAGGCTAATTGGTGGCTCTAAATTGACCGTGAATGTGAATGGTTGTTTGTCTCTATGTATCAGCCCTACGATGACCTGGCAACTTGTCCAGGGTGTACCCCACCTCTCGCCCATAGTCAACTGGGATAGGCTCCAGCTTGCCAGCGGCCCTGCACAGGATAAGCAGTTACAGATAATGGATGGGGTATACATGGGGCATTTCTCAATGGTAAACAAGGATGCTTAACAGTTGCATTTCAAGAATGTATGTGTGTATCCTCGGCGTTCCTAAAGCACCCACAATCTTATGCGGACATACAAAGGTGGGACCTTTTCAATAACGCGCACATGCCTAGCCTCTGATTAACCCGACTTGAACAGACCCAGTCTACCAAGGAAGCATCGCTGACTTTTGAGAAATATCTATAGACAAACTAATCTAGGATTAACACAGAACAGGTGAACACAGTAAAGTAACAAATCAGTGACAGGACTTGAAGAGAAAACCAGAACAAGCACATGGTGTTTGTTGCTATGGGAACAGTCAGAAAGTAACAGCACTGAGATCGAGTTTACTCAAAATATCGCTGAATTAAATGGAACAAAGTACATGTCATGTCTAATTCGAAGATTTTAGGATTTGTCGTACTTTTTAGTATTTTTCAAGCTAAAAATATATCTTCAAAATGAGAAATCTTCTGCCTCTTTAGATTTGGTGGAATATGAGCAGAAGGCTAATAAGATATGGCGGGTATGTTGTCATGTCCATCATTCAATCATAACCGCAATTTGGATTTCAACAGAGTGGACCAGATCACACTGCAGGGTTCATCACAGTCTCTCTCTCTCTCTTTCTCTCTCATCTTTCTCTTTCGAACAGAAAATCACTTCTGCAGACCACGCACATGTCCTAAAACATCCTTCACAATCTTTTTGTGTCTTCTTTGCTGTCACTCTACTTGAAAATCCCTGTATCTCTGTACCTTCTTTTCTTTTGTCTTTGTCTTTTTTTCTCGCAAACACACACACACACACACACACACACACACACACACACACAAACGCTCTGCATCACACTCTATACAAAGCCTTGTTCCAGAATGCTAGATGTGTGTTTATGCTAGAAGGATGTTTCTTTGAGGTACTGCCAGCACCAGGGTTTGTTTCACACAGCTGTTTGAAGTGTGTATGAGCGCCAGGTCGAGCTAAAAAGCGACAGTTCTCTGCTTGACAAACTCTCATGAGGGGTTTGACAGCTGGAGAAAGAGAGACGGACAGAGAAAGAAGGAAGAAAGAAAGCAGGAACAGACTGAGGTAGTACCTGGAAAGAGAAAATCCACTATCAGCATATTTCTGAGAACCAAGAAAGTTGGATGAACTTAAGGAAAGTTTAGTTTATATTATTAGTTAGTTGATATTCTTATGTTATAAGACTCGCTTTGCTGTGCATCTCTCTGACGCGCTCTACCTATTGATTACATTGAATCCTCATAATGGAATTCATTTAAATTCTTATATGATTGTTGTCTGGTCTGAGTATTTCTATTTTTCACCCGAATTGTATATTGCATCGTTCCTGACCATCACTTTCTGTTGGTGGATTTGGTTTTTTATTCTTAATAATGTATTATGATACACACGAGCTACTTTTTCCATGGAAATAAAAACATGTATTCTATTCCCTTCTCGCGGGTTTATTCATGCCATGCAATATTGTTATCATATCGCTTATCCTCCATGTATTATGCCACTCTCCCCAATGAGTGTGCAAGATTGTTATAATATTGCACTTTGTCAAGACAACACGACGTCACACGCGAAGATCCGGTGTGACGAGAGAGAGAGAGAAGACTGAGTGCTAGGTTTAAGCAGAAAATGAATAAACTAAAAACACGCTGAACACCCGAAAGGCTACCAAAACTTCATTGGATATTCTTCACACATATTTACAAGAGAAAAACATACCAACAGACACTGAAAAACTGGAAAAGAGACACACTGGAAATGTAAAACTTCCGCACGAGTGAGTGACTGACAGTTTGTACACAAACATGGCTATGAGGTTTGCTTCATTAAAAGTGGAAGATTTAAAGAGAAAGACACGCTGAATACCCGAAAGGCTACTTCACTGGATATTCTTCACGCATATTTACAAGAGAAAAACATACCAACGGAAGCTGAAAAACTGGAAAAGAGAGCAATAGCAGAGACAATACAATAAACTTTATTTAAATTCGAATTTAAAATAGCAAACACATGCTAATATCTCAGAATATAATAAAAATATACACATGAGTGTAATAAAAAACATAATACAATTATTAATAAAATTAAATAAATAAAATATTCATCTATTTAAAAATTACAGAATAAGCAGCACTATGCTATAAAATTTAATTCCTGAATGGCAGATCTAAAATCATAAAAAGATAATTTATGACAAGAATCAGATAGAGAATTCCAAAGCTTAGGTCCGAAATACCTTAAAGAATGTAAACCATATTTGGTGGTACAAACAAAAGGTATTTTTAGAGCTCGCTCCCCATGTAAATTATATAATGTCTGTCTATTATTAAAAAGTTTACTTATATAGGGAGGAGATAAAGAATGTAAAGCCTTGTATACTAAAATTAAAATGTCACAATATCTAGACTGCAATAGGCTGGGTTGATCAATGCGTTTAAGTAAGTTATCATAACTATCCTGATAATTGTTAAATACAAATTGTAAACAGCGCTGATTTAAATTCTCTAGCTTGTCAGAATTTCACTTACCACAATGGTGCCAAACAGCGGCGCAATAATTTAATTGCGATAAGAAATATGCTTTATACAGCGTAACCTTGGCATGTTCAGGAATTAGACGCTTATGGCGTTTCATAACTTGAAGTTTATTACTAACCTTGCGAACTATATCGGCAACATGCTCATTAAAATTAAATTTATTATCAATAGTAACACCTAGTAATTTCATAGTGTTGGAAATAGCAATATCTTCATTACATAGCTTAAATGAGATATTATCTAGAGAACTAGGATTACGACTCATAAGCATTGAAGTACTCTTAGAAGCATTGACAAGCATACCATTATTAGTAAACCATTCATTGATAATATCAAGATCAGCATTAATTGCTTGTTGCAATGAGTCAGCTTTAGTGTCGCTGGAGTATAACTGCGTGTCATCGGCATAGGAACTAATACTAGAAGTAAGGTCAAGAAACATAAGATTGTTAATGAAAATATTAAACAACAAAGGTCCTAGGACCGATCCCTGAGGGATACCTCTGGATACGGTGGACCACTCTGATGTGGTGTCACCGATTTTAACCCTCTGGGATCGATCACTAAGATAACTAGTTAAAAGGCCTATACTATTATTAGATAAGTTATAGGCCTTAAGTTTAGCAAGTAAGAGGTCATGAGGAAGAGAATCAAAAGCCTTAGAAAGATCTAAACCAACAATCGCAGATAATTTCTTATTGTCGAGTGCAAGTTTAAGATCTTCAACAATACGTAATAAAGTAGACTGGCAACTATAAAACTTACGATAAGTCGACAGAAAATCAGATAACTTATCGGCAAAGAAAAAATGTAACTGATAAGCTAAAACACGTTCAAATATATTACTTAAAATAGGAAGTACAGTAATAGGTCTATAATTAGTTCTACAATGTTCAGTTCCTTTCTTGAAAATGGGACTAATTTGACCATACTTCCAGCAAGTAGGATAGTAATTAGCATCAATACACGAGTTTAACAATGTGGCCAATGGTTTAGCAATAGCACCAATACCGTCCTTGATGAGACGAATGGGTACATTGTCATACCCCATAGACTTGGATGAAGAAAGTGCCATAACAATATCAGTAAGAACACCATGATGAACTGATGTAAAGGTAAAGGCATCTTGTGAATGATTTGTGCATATCTTGTCTTTGATGGGTCGAATACTTGGATGATTGAAAAAGTCAGTTCCATACTGAAGAGCATCAGGTTGTTGCACAGAAACAGCAATGTTAGTAAAATAGTCATTCATCAAATGAGCAATTTTGGTCTTATCAGATATGAGATTGTTGTCATCATTCTGAAGTATAATGTCATTAATTTGTTTATGTTTAGTGTGAAACAGAGGACCAAATGTATTCCAAAACTGCTTAGGCTTGGATGACAAATTTAACGTCTTATGAGAGAAATGGTTAGAGATCTATTTTCTTCTCATAGAAGTAGTAATGTTCCTTTGTTGCTTGTAAGACTTCCAATTTTCGTCTGTAGGAGATTGCTTGTATTTGTTCCATTGTCTATTACGATGTCTAATGGCTTTCCTCCAGGCAGGAGTCATGTATGGTACATGTCCACCTCGGATATGAAAAGTCTTGACTGGTGCATGTTCGTCAATCACATTAGACAACAGCTTCTGAAAAGCCCATACTCTGTCATCTGGATCATCGAAGATAGATGAAACATGAAAAGGAACAGTGTTCAAGTCGGCAAAAAAATCCATCTTTTTTCGTAATTCTTAAAATTACGACAGGTGACTTTTCTTGACCTGTTAAATGTGGATTTAACTCTCATTACGGTGTCGACCAAACAATGATCGCTAATATGAGACTCAATGATACCAGAAGATAGGAAACGACGCTTATTGTTGGTCAAAATAAGATCAATTAAGGTTTCTGTTGTTGGAGTAACTCTTGTAGGTTCTTTAATTAAGCAGTGGAGATCAAACACATCACAAAGGTCAAGTAAGTCTTTACCCTCTAGTTTGTGATCAGGATGTAAGATGTCACAATTTAAATCCCCCAAAAACAACATATCATAAGCTTGAGATGATGCACATTCAAACAGATTGAAAAGCTCTTGTTGCCAAATTGACTTAATAATATTAGGTGGTCTATATATACCGGCGATAACAATCCAAGAATTACCGATCTTCAGTTTGAACATGAGTGATTCCACTTTGTTGGTAATACTGTCACAAGCATTTCGTAAATTGTGAAAAGTCAAGTCCGAACGCCAATATATCATAATTCCGCCTCCATTTATGTTCCGGTCTTTACGTAAGAATCGATAACCATCAATATTAAATTGCGAATCTGGAAATGTATCATCCAGTTTGGTTTCAGAAAGAACCAGAACATCAAATAAATATTTACTTAGCCAGAGCTTCACATCGTAAAATTTGCCTCCAGCCAAGCTGTTTATATTGAGATGACCAAGCTTAAAGTTTGCTTTATAGTTTTCAAGTACTTGGAAGTCAGGAGTGTCGGGAACATTAAATGTCGAAAGTTGAAAGTCAGCTTGCTCTTCGAAAAAAAGAGTCGGAGAAATTAAAAACCTGAGAACCAGATGTAGTACAATTCGAGCAGTGCCACTCAGGAATATCACTGGAAAGAAGCCGTTTATAATCCACAACGGAGAGTCCACCACATTTAATATGTAGAGTTGATTCACAAGTAGAACACATTATGCTTCAGTGATTTCTGGCAATGATTCTTGTACACGAGGAGCATTTTAAATGGTCTACAGGACCTGGATTGGGATGTATTCCAACTAGCTGGTCACCACTGGAGCCCAGGAGGAAGATGTTGACTAGAAGGAGCTCAGTTGTTAAATTCAGTAGAAAAAACCAGCGATTGTTCGGCGGTAACTTCGAATATTTCAAACTGTGCTTTGATAGCTTCGGTTGAAAACTTGGAAGAATAATTTTCGACAAGCTAAGGCCAGCATTTAGTCTAACAGATCGACCAGCCAAACTGGTAAGTTTTTCCTCTCTTCTGAGCTGATGAAAATGCTCAAAAACGGTTAAGTAGAAAAGTAAAAATATCATTTTATGCGAGAGGTTTAAACAGCCCGCCATTACGTTCCAGATCACGTCAACGTCAATGCACGTTGAAGTTTGTCAAAGTTCGACTTGGAGGTGAGGAAAAGTGATGGAGACTTTTACAAGAGGACTTCATTCGTGGACTTCACTCAGCAAAGCCCTTTTGTTTAGAACAACTGCAGTGGAACAACTAACTACGACCAAAAGTAACTTTGAACTTGAACTGTCAACCTGGATATAGCTTGTATACAAGTTGGGTTGTTGTTCAGCCTTTTTGGACTTGTACCATTTTTATTGTTAGAACTTTGACTTTGTACATGTACACTGGATTGACAGAACATTGAATTACATTCAATCAGAATCAGCATTCAATATCCTTGACTTGCAAGTGACGTTAAAGCAAAATAGAAACCCGGATGTCGGCCATGTTGGTGGAGATACAAATGGGGGGTCAAGCGACATACCATACAAAACATAGGTCACGCGAGCACGACTCTTTGTTTTTCCACTGCTTTAAGCGTTCTTTTAGCTATGCCATATATTTGTGCTGTATGTGGTTGTATGTAGTCACAACAGTACTCGTGACCGTGGCACGTTCCAATTTTTTAGAATTCCGTCTGTGATTCGGAAAGAGGGCGAGGAAACTCTGAGGCTTAGTATGGAGAGGAGATGAGCACGGCTGAACAACATCGGCAGGGCTGATCTAACAGAGGCTAAAACCAAAACAGCTTGTGTTTACAGTAATCATTTTATCTTAGGTGAAATTCAAAAGCTTTCTCAATAATATCATGGAAGAATTTTATTTCGTGTTCCGAGAATTTTGCTATAAAATGAGCATTCGCTTGTCGTGGTTCACTCGGTCGTTGTTATAATTTTGACACGTGTATTACCATTTCGCTTCGAGGAGCGGCAGCAAAATTATATGATAGAAACAATCCAGATTGGACACCCACTCAGAAAATGAGTTATGTTTCATCCAAGGTCGGACTTGATTCTTTGGCAGCCAAACCAGATAGAATGCAATATCTGGGTACTCGATGGTCGGTAGAAGCATTTTATCTTCAGAAAAATCTGACTTGTTTAAATAATATGGGTCAAAACCACACATCTATCTTTGTATTGAATCTTCGCGCGACCATTCAAATCGTGGTAATACTGAAAAAATTCAGCATTGTTTACAGACACGCTTTCAGTGGCTGTCATCCTAGTTGCTTTGTGTATCCACCATCATGGCGGACGCTCATGACGTAGCACGTTTTGATCACGTGGTTGCAAGTAATCTATTGGTAAGTTCTCCCCATCCTTAACTTTTAGTAAAATCTATATCAAATGTGTATGTATAATCTCAATAATATTGGTTGGCTTTTTTTCATAGTACGGTGGCATCCAAAAGTTTGGGCAAAAAAGTTTGCATGCTTTTTCTCTAAAAAAGTTGAAGTTAAAAAGAGGATGGGTCCTACAATAAAACGATGATCCAAAACACACCTCAAAATCTACAATGGAATACCTCAAGAGCCCAAGCTGAAGGTTTTGCCCTGGCCCTCACAGTCCCCTGACCTAAACATCATTGAAAATCTGTGGATAGATCTCAAAAGAGCAGTGCATGCAAGACAACCCAAGAAACTCGTAGAACTGGAAGCCTTTTGCAAGGACGAATGTGTGAAAATCCCCCAGGTAAGAACTGAAAGATTATTAGCTGGCTACAAAAAATGTTTACAAGCTGTGATACTTGCCAAAGGGGGTGTTACTAAGTACTGACCATGCAGGGTGCCCAAACTTTTGCTTCGGGCCTTTTCCTTTTTTGTCATTTTGAAAATGTAAAAGATGAAAATAAAAAAATTGTTTTTGCTTAAAATATAAAGGGAATGAGTCATCTTTAACTTTATGCCTTTTGGAGATCATTTCATCTTCAACTTCCTTAACTGTTCACAGTAACAGCAATTTTGACCAGGGGTGCCCAAACTTTTGCATACCACTGTATATCAGATATATTCCATTCAGCTACTCATCTTGGGCGGCATGGTGGTGTAGTGGTTAGCGCTGTTGCCTCACAGCAAGAAGGTCCGGGTTCGAGCCCCGTGGCCGGCGAGGGCCTTTCTGTGCGGAGTTTGCATGTTCTCCCCGTGTCCGCGTGGGTTTCCTCTGGGTGCTCCGGTTTCCCCCACAGTCCAAAGACATGCAGGTTAGGTTAACTGGTGACTCTAAATTGACCGTAGGTGTGAATGTGAGTGTGAATGGTTGTCTGTGTCTATGTGTCAGCCCTGTGATGACCTGGCGACTTGTCCAGGGTGTACCCCGCCTTTCGCCCGTAGTCAGCCGAGATAGGCTCCAGCTTGCCTGCGACCCTGTAGGACAGGATAAAGCGGCTAGAGATAATGAGATGAGATGAGCTACTCATCTTCAACTTGTTCAGTATCATGCTAGCTAAATGGAATATATCTGATAGACCACTCAACGCCAGCCAATATTATTTAAATGTTGTATGGAGGGGGATAAAAATGTTCCAGAATCAGAATTACTTTATTCTACTCAATATACAGTTTTATACCTTATGTATACAAATATACAGTTTTATACAAATTTATACAAGTTTAAAACATGAATATCTAATGTTTATTTGATATATTATCATGTCCAAGTGTACTTGAAAAGAAGTGTACTCGGTGGCAGGTGAACTATTGTTAAAATGTAACGTCACCCCGAGTTCTGAGCCTAACTCCTCCCACTGCATAATTTTGAAAATGCTAAAAAGTGGGCAAGGAGCTAATATTGGAGTGGGGAGGGGCTGATATGGGGGCAGGGAGGGTTAGGGAGGGGTTGTGCATATGTGAGGCAGGAGTTTATGAATCTGGATCAGCATATATTTGAAAATGAGTGCACTCAAGGGCGGGGCCTGGAAAAGATGGCTCGCCCACCGCTGATTAGAGGGCATTAACTTTTTTTTTTTAAATAACTTTCATAATATAGATAAATCCCAAACAGTCCGTGCTACTTCAACATCGACCTTGTAAGTGTCAGGATGATTTTAACTAGTCAACATTGTTTTGAATTTTTTTTTTAAGGTTGTATTTAGGCCTGTCACGATAACAAATTTTGTTGGATGATATATTGTCTCAGAAATTATTGCGATCAACGATATTATTGTTGACGTCTTTTCAAGACAATTTTATGCCACTAGTAAAATAATGATCATGCAAATACACCCTTTCAAAGAACAGTAAACTTTTTAATTAAGTCAACTTATTCAGTTCAACAGTGGAGCGTAAAAAATATCAATAAATAACCTAAAGAAATAAAACAACAATCAAACAAAACCACTCACAAAAAAATAATAAATAAAATACAATTTATGGCTCTTAAAAATTGCACTTAAGTAAATATTAACTTGGCACAGGGCAATAAAGACATTCTTTCCTTCACAGGCAACATTCTGCCAATCCAGTTTCTCAAAGATTAGTCCCCAGATGAACAAAGTGCAAAATAACGTATTGCCAGCTGTCATTTGGATAAAAGTGACAACAATTAGAACGAGATAACATGTAGGCAAGGGTGTAGGCTTGGTGTTAACATTGGTGGGGACAAAAACCCAATGCCAACTTCAGGTCAACATTAGAGGGTCACAATATTTTGCTCCATTGTGTTCCACCAAAAGAGTCTCCATCATCTCTTCAAAGTCCAGACTTTTAAAATTTGAAGTTCATAACTGTAGTAATTCATGAATAATAATAATAAGCAATTCATTTGATTAATTGCAAATTTTGCATGTGGTGATTAACTCATTCTACCAATTTGCAAATGTGTTTTACAAGCGAATAACGCATTGACTGTCGGGAGGGTGTATGTTCCTTTCGCTCATAAATGGAAGTAGAACACAAACGGAGCCTTAAACACTGCATTCCATGAGGCTGGCAGGGGGAGTCGGCTCTCTTCTGTGTGATCTTTAATTAGTTTTAGAATGCTAGTTTAAGCTGATACAGTGGGGCAAAAAAGTATTTAGTCAGTCACCAATTGTGCAAGTTCTCCCACTTAAAAAGATGACAGAGGCCTGTAATTGTCATCATAGGTATACCTCAACTATGAGAGACAAAATGAGAAAAAAAAATCCAGAAAATCACATTGTCTGATTTTTAAAGAATTTATTTGCAAATTATGGTGGAAAATAAGTATTTGGTCAATAACAAAAGTTCATCTCAATACTTTGTTATATACCCTTTGTTGGCAATGACAGAGGTCAAACATTTTCTGTAAGTCTTCACAAGGTTTTCACACACTGTTGCTGGTATTTTGGCCCATTCCTCCATGCAGATCTCCTCTAGAGCAGTGATGTTTTGGGGCTGTCGCTGGGCAACACGGACTTTCAACTCCCTCCAAAGGTTTTCTATGGGGTTGAGATCTGGAGACTGGCTAGGCCACTCCAGGACCTTGAAATGCTTCTTACGAAGCCACTCCTTCGTTGCCCGGGCGGTATGTTTGGGATCATTGTCATGCTGAAAGACCCAGCCACGTTTCATCTTCAATGCCCTTGCTGATGGAAGGAGGTTTTCACTCAAAATCTCACAATACATGGCCCCATTCATTCTTTCCTTTACACGGATCAGTCATCCTGGTCCCTTTGCAGAAAAACAGCCCCAAAGCATGATGTTTCCACCCCCAAAGCATGATGTTTCCACCCCCATGCTTCACAGTAGGTATGGTGTTCTTTGGATGCAACTCAGCATTGTTTCTCCTCCAAACACGACAAGTTGAGTTTTTACCAAAAAGTTCTATTTTGGTTTCATCTGACCATATGACATTCTCCCAATCCTCTTCTGGATCATCCAAATGCTCTTTAGCAAACTTCAGACGGGCCTGGACATGTACTGGCTTAAGCAGGGGGACACGTCTGGCACTGCAGGATTTGAGTCCCTGGCGGCGTAGTGTGTTACTGATGGTAGCCTTTGTGACTTTGGTCCCAGCTCTCTGCAGGTCATTCACTAGGTCCCCCCTGTGTGGTTCTGGGATTTTTGCTCACCGTTCTTGTGATCATTTTGACTCCACAGGGTGAGATCTTGCGTGGAGCCCCAGATCGAGGGAGATTATCAGTGGTCTTGTATGTCTTCCATTTTCTAATAATTGCTCCCACAGTTGATTTCTTCACACCAAGCTGCTTACCTATTGCAGATTCAGTCTTCCCAGCCTGGTGCAGGTCTACAATTTTGTTTCTGGTGTCCTTTGACAGCTCTTTGGTCTTGGCTATAGTGGAGTTTGGAGTGTGACTGTTTGAGGTTGTGGACAGGTGTCTTTTATACTGATAACGAGTTCAAACAGGTGCCATTAATACAGGTAACGAGTGGAGGACAGAGGAGCCTCTTAAAGAAGTTGTTACAGGTCTGTGAGAGCCAGAAATCTTGCTTGTTTGTAGGTGACCAAATACTTATTTTACCAAGGAATTTACCAATTAATTCATTAAAAATCCTACAATGTGATTTCCTGGGTTTTTCCCCCCTATTTTGTCTCTCATAGTTGAAGTGTACCTATGATGAAAATTACAGGCCTCTCTCATCTTTTTAAGTGGGAGAACTTGCACAATTGGTGGCTGACTAAATACTCTTTTGCCCCACTGTATGTGATTGATCTAACGGTAAAACAGGACGAGGGCCCGAGAACTTTTTTGACACGTTGAAAGGTTACAATTTTACTTTGCAACAGAATGTATCTGAATTCTGACTGGTTGTTGTATCTGAATTCTGATTGGTTGTTATATTATTGCCCTTTTGTTGTCTTCTTGAGCCCAGATTGGAGAGGGGAGGGAGAGGAGGGAGGGACAGGGTTCTACAGAGAAAAGTTTTTAGCCTACACCTTTCAAATGAACCCCCTCGAAAACCAATCAGTTCAGCGGATGTGTGTACTCGGTATGTGACGTTTTCAAAAGAGAGGCGAGAGTAACCAAAGATTTCTGATCAAGAAGGCAGAGGCTGTTATGCTTATGACATGAAAATGTTTTATTTGATTAAAAGGTGTCTGGGCCACGAACAATGTCCACATCACCATCGGGTTGTTGTTTACATGTGTCATGTTACACGAACTTGGTCAAGGCTCTGCAGGTCTTAACTGAAGCACTTCAAATTAAGGCTTAGCGGACTGCTAAAGTTTGCAGGCACTTCACAAGCAAGACTAGGTGCAATATTAGCCAACATTTAGCACAATTTGATATGATTTAATAATGTCTTTGTGACCTTAATGAAGACCGGTTGTTGGTATCAAGTCGGATTGTTATTTACATGCCACACAAACAGTCATATTCGTAAGTTGTCGTTTTTACACTGTTGTTAACTGATTCATTTTACAAGCTAATCTAACGTTAAAGTGCATATCCTGGACTAAATTCGTTTTTTTTATATGAAAGAATGTCCCTTTACACACTCATCCAGAAGGGTAATTTTGCACAAGGCCATCTGTCTACAGCAGAAAAAAATAAAATAACAAAACGCGTCTGGAAAAATCCCAAGGGAGTCTGGAGCCAGATTCGTGACGTCACCTGCGGAAGCGCCAGCAGGCTGCACGAGCTTGCACGGTTTCAGTGCACAGTCTGTGGAGACCAAGTTTAGCAGCTAGCAATTTTGCATTGAAATATGGAATTGTCACCTGAGCGCAATGTGGGAAACATTGAGTACTAATCCCATCAAGATTGGTGTTGCTACACCCTCCTACGATACATTTGTTAACCATTTTAATAATTACGTGATAATGTTGAAGAAATTTTCAGAAAACCACCAGGTCGTTTTCTCATAAACAAACCAGCGCTGATGTAGGATTCAGAGGGAGGCGTCCCGCACGTGACGTCACGAAAATCAGTGTTTCTCAGGAAATCCAAATGCCAAGTTTTTTCAGAGGCGGACCAATTCGCCTCAAATGGCTTGATTTCAACTGAATGTTTCTGGTATTGCGGAAAGTAAAAAAAATTGCACAAAATGCAAAATGTGACAGATATTTGACCAAAGTTTAATATAAAATAGGAGAATTACATTGATCTTGCTCCTGAATTTACCCGTGATATGCACTTTAAGGACAGTTTGCTAGCTAGCAGCCGGTCACTGCACTGCAACCGCACTTGCTAATTGACATGGAAGCCAAACATGCTTGCTGTTTTCGTGACCATGCCCCCAGAGCGAATATTCATGAGCGAATTTTGCGTGGTTTCGCCCAGTGGAAACCTACAGTAACCATTTGTGTACCGCGCACGGAGCGTGATTTTTTTTTTCTTCAATCAGAAATATTGGTAGGGACACACCCAGACCGTCCATACCCAATTCTATGCCTATGGTCTGTACAACGGAGCAACGTGTTGTTGTCTTTTCCCCATTCAGTGGATACCCTGGTGCCTCTGACAGAGAGCCGTGTGAGACGACAGAAAACAGCACGGTGTTTTATTCAGTCAGTGGGTCAAGCTAATACTCTGGCGACTTCCCTTTGTAGATGTACAGCGCAGAAATGCCAAAATCGCGGTAAAAAAATTACCGAGTTCATTTTCATTTACCGTACGATAAGTCAGTATATCGAATATCGCGACAGGCCTAGTTGTATTGTCAATATTAGAACCAGCATTGATTTGTTTCATTACAGTACAGTCATATTATTTTGTCAACAGCTCAAAAAAAAAACATTTAAGTGTGCAGTACCTCTTTAAACCTCGGAGTAATCATTACTGGTAAAAAAAAAAAAATTACTGGTAAAATTTGCATATTGTTAACTGTAGCAGTGGGGGCGTGGTCAAGCGGCAGTTTGTGAACGGAGGGCGGGGCCAGGGAAGGTGAGTGGCAACGCGATCTCACCTGTTGTTAATTGATGGTGTGTGTGTGCGCGCATGCGTATATAGACGTGCAAGTTGACTTAAAGCTGAAAAGCGAGTTTTAAAAGAAAAAGATTGTGTTCAGCCTTATTTTCCCACCTGTCTGCGCTTCAGTGTTCCACCTGCCCTCAGGGACAATACCACATTATCTCATCTCATCTCACCTCATTATCTCTAGCCGCTTTATTCTGTTCTACAGGGTCGCAGGCAAGCTGGAGCCTATCCCAGCTGACTACGGGCGAAAGGCGGGGTACACCCTGGACAAGTCGCCAGGTCATCACAGGGCTGACGCATAGACACAGACAACCATTCACACTCGCATTCACACCTACGGTCAATTTAGAGTCACCAGTTAACCTAACCTGCATGTCTTTGGACTGTGGGGGAAACCGGAGCACCTGGAGGAAACCCACGTGGACACGGGGAGAACATGCAAACTCCGCACAGAAAGGCCCTCGCCAGTCACGGGGCTCGAACCCGGATCTTCTTGCTGTGAGGCGACAGCGCTAACCACTACACCATCATGCCGCCCCAGACCACATTAACAAAGTCCTATTTAGCTCACAAAGTTATCTATGTTATAGCTAAATCCCAGTTTCAGCATTTAGATCATCTGGTTGATTTCAGAACTGGCTGAAGTGTAGCCAGTCTCCTTTGTGTTTATGTGCCCAAACTATTGTTTTGATTTCATACCAGTTGACCATTTCAGATCACATCATAAGCAAGTTTTCTGACATCTCCAATTTCACCAGTCAGAAACTGCTGTATTATTGACAACAAAGCACATGTTAAATAATAGCTTTTGTCAATCTTTGATTTCGTCAAACCAAATGCAACTCAGATCTCATCTCTTTTCATTTAATTTTTTTTTCTCTTCATTCAGTGCTGCTGCTTCAAGACGTGACACGGGAACAAAAACAATATGACAAAAAACTAGAATAAAAACAGCATGAATAAAAAAAAAGTGTATGACAGGTTAGTGAAGGGCAGTACCTGGAACTGAAGCAGCACAGAGACTGCTTTTTATTTGTTTTTGTTTTTTTCTTTTATTATTATTCGTTTTCAATTTTTGTCACTGTGGTCTGAATGAAATAAATTCAGAGCCATGACTGAACATTGGCTTTAAGTAAAGTATAGTCCCCAGTGAAATTTCAAGATGTGCATCAGGAAAGATAAAATAACTGGGTGGTGTGGTGTTTATTTTCATATATGCCAGTAAACCTGCTGAGAATGTCCAAACAACAAACATGGACACTCTGAACTACAATCCCTGAGAACCACAGTGCCCTCTGTCACCAGACTATTGAGTACAACTGCCACTCATCTCCCTAATTAAAGGAGATATGCAGAACCTTTGTTTTTAAATACATTTCTGACTAGATGGTATCTCCATCCTTGACTCTTGTATGCTGCATAAATGAGAATAGACTGCTCCCGCCAATGCGACACCGGGACCTCCCCCTGCGGAACTACGGCAGGACCCACTCTTCACTAAATGACTCATTAATTCCCCAAATCCCGGCCAATCAGTCCCCAAAATTATCGAGTGGGTAAGGCGAGGATTAACCACCGCCTTTACTCTAAATTTTTCCCCTCGAAAAAGAATGTGGACCGACACTAAAGGGTAGTTGTGAACATCCCCGTGCACACACAACACCTTCACCAATTGTGCTCCTCCCAATGCCTCGTTTTGCACCAGGCTTTGGTGGATTGAGGTCTGATTACAGCCGGAGTCCACCAACACCTGATATGTATCCCCTTGGACACTCACCGGTATGCGATACGCTCTGGCCCGATCGAGGGCGGCTCCTGGGGCGTCGGGGATCCGAACCACCGCGCCCACCTCTATTGCTGAGGACTGCTGTTGGAGGTGGCCCGGCTCCCCGCAGCGCCAGCAAACCAGCCCGGGCTTCCTCTCTGCACTGGCGCTCTGGGGCTCACTCACCTGAGGGGGGAAAGAGACAGACATAGAAGGGAGAAACGGGAGGGCACTGCGGGTGCGGCGGGCCGGCTGGAGTGGCGCCGGCCCCCGCCTCTGCAGTGGGGGAACAGGGCGAGGACAAGACACAGGAGGAGAGAGAGAGGAGAGGGAAGAAGAGGTTGTCTGCTGTCCTGCTGTCGGGACAGCCGCCAAATAGTCCTCCGCCAGTTCGATGGCCTGATCCAGCGACGCCGGGCGGTGGCACTGGACCCACTCTGCGGTTCCTGCTGGTAGGCAAGCGATGAACTCCAGTACCACCTGATCGATGATTCCCTCGGCATCGCAGTTGTCGCCCCTCAACCACCGCCAGCAGGCGTCCTGGAGTTGCTGGCCAAACGCGAACGGCCGGCCGACTTCCTCCAAGCGCAGAGCGTGGAAGCGCTGACGCTGCTGTTCAGGGGTGCACCCCACACGCTGGAGGACGGCCCGGCAGAGGTCCGCGTAGACCAGCCGGCGGTCGGCGGGGAGCTGTAGCTCAGCCAGCTGTGCCTTGCCCGTTAGCAGGGGGAGGAGGCGCACCACGCGCTGTTCCACCGGCCAGCCCGAGGCCTCTGCTACCTGCTCAAAGAGCATGAAGAAGGCCTCGGGGTCGTCATGCGGGCCCATCTTCGTTAGGGTGAGGGGGGAAGGGCCCGTGGCGGTGGAGGTGGTGGACCCCGCCGACGCGAGGAGGTGCCGGAACGCCTGTCGATCTTCCTGCTGTGCCAACACCAAGGCCTCGAACCGTTGCTTTTGCTCCTTTCGGAGGGCCACTAGCAGCTGGTGCTGGCTCTGCTGGGCCGTGGCGAGGGCGTGGACCAGGTCGGCGAAAGGGGAGGACTCCATGGGGCTGTTCTTCTGCGTTCCCGTCCCGGGTTTCAGCACCATTGTAGCAGTTTGTAGGAGTGGGAGGAGCACAGAAGACGACAGGCCAGAACTGAGTTTCGTAACTTGCTTATTTTGACACTTTTCAGTTGTCTTTTTGCACTGTCTCGTACACACGCGCACACACATCAGGTGTCTGGTTGGGGAGAGAGCTACTCCTCTGCTCTCACTCTCTCCTTAAATAGGGTGCGGTCACTGGGGAAGACACACAAACATACGTTAATCAACATCAGGTGCAGTGATTCTGCCACTTGCCTTCCCTGACTCCGCCCTCCGGTCACAGACCGACGCTTGACCACACCCCCGCTGCCACACTCACCTTATGAGTGTTTAGTCTACGTCTAGTTCTTATCTAGAGTGTTTATACTGTTTATATTGTTTGAGTGTTTAGTCTATGTCTAGTTCTTATCTAGAGTGTTTATACTGTTTATATTGTTTGTTTTTCAATTATTCTATTTTTATTTTTATTTATTGCATTGCCTGTTTGCACCGTGGGTCAGAGAGGACTGAAATTTCATCTGTGCTGTATGTCGAGCATGTATAGCATATTTGACAAAGTTGACTTGTCTTGACTTGACTACTGCTATACACGTAGAACCGTATCAGTTCGAACCATCGGAAAGTGAATCCAATAGTAACACGTCGGCCACGGAGACCCCCACCTTATGAAATAAAGCCAGAAAACAAAGCCGTCTTGAGAATTAGATGGAATTGAACTGACAGTCTCATGTGGCTTTCATTAAAACAGGATGGGTGTTATAACTTATGCAACATACATGTATATGCATGCATTTTCACTGATAAAAGGTAAAAGGCTAATTAAATAATCAGATGAACTGAGACAATCACATTCTGAAACAAATTAAATAATCTTATACCGGTAACTTAAATGCACAATACAAGTTACATGTGTTTATCTAAATGCAGGTAAACAACGAGTGTTGTTTTTGTTGTGATGTAACCAAACGAGAGTCGCATCTTACCCATCTGTGTTCTCACTTCTTGAAGGCCGATCCTGTGGCCAACTGTTTTGAAACAATCTGACTTTCAGTTCTTCGTTCAGTTCTTCAATCATTCGCTTCTTCCACGTAGGGGCACGATATTGCTGCTGAGGCAAGCATATCCAGCAGGGAAATCTGAAAAATGGTCCACTCATTCTCCATTTTCTCCATACTGAGTACTCCACCATTACTGCTCGGCTCACACTCCGGGAGAACTGGTGCAACTGAACTTACTTTCCTTTTCTTGTAGTTTTCTTTTCCTTTAATTGTTGGTACTGCACCCTCTGTCAGTACGGGCTTATAGCCAATGCTCCTCAACAGATCAGAGGTTTCGTATGAGTCCTCAGTAAAATGTGCAGAGCAGAAGGGAGACCACTTCGTAGGCACCCAACATGCTTGTGAATTTCTCGCAAAACGTGTCCAAATCTTTGCAGTTTGAACATTCTTGGGCCATGAATGCAACATAAATCCACCTTCTGTCGTGTTGCTGCACCCACCGGCAACACATCTACGTGGCATGGCAATAAATTAGCTCAAAATGGAGGATCAAAGTTGCAATTAGCTCTGTGTTTTAGTATTGTGGAAATGGCAATGAGACCGATAGTTTTCCTGCGGTGATGTCACAGATGTCAAGGTCATTCACTCAGGCTGCTACCTATATGAATCATTTTAATCATAAACGTTACTATATTAGATTTATTGTTAACACTTAAAACTATTCCTATGCCATTATTGAGGTCTCAAGGCATTTATAAACAAAAAGTGAGGCCATGGTTCTGCGTATCTCCTTTAAGCCACTCTCATGCAACTCCAGTGCGAAGTATTGTTCAGTTTCATCCAGTTCATACCAAGCCTTGTACTTTCTATCTTCCTCTCGATTCTCTGACTTTTGCTTGCCCTATTTCGTTTATGCTCTTTGTCTCACCTTTACTACATTGTTTGCCGATCGCCCGACCCTCGCTAGTTTCCTGACCTCGCTTCCTGTCTCTTGTCTTGGCTTTTTCTACAGTCTGCACCCCGCTCTCCTCTGCACATGCATCTGTAAGTGCCTGCACTCTGACAGTATAACAGCACACCCTGTTTTATTTCTCTATTTTGACAGCAGTTTGCTAGGGACTGTGGGTATGTTTTATTATGTTAATTTAAAATGGTACATCATAATTTTTTAGTCCGTTTCTATGGAATGTCAGCAAGACAAGATGTCCTGTTATCAATTACATTATAGCAGATATAAACAGTCATTCCTACACCAGCCTGCCTCTCTCTCTCTCTCTCTCTCTCTCAGTAATAAGACAAAAAAAATCAGCTTGCCATTTAGTAAGAAACTGGTAATGTCCTCTGTCCAGTGTTGGAAAACTTGCTGACTATCACAAAGTTCTGACACTGGATACTCCTTCCATAACTGTTAAATAAACATCTCTTTCCAGAACACGTCATCGGATCAACAGTGATACTTTTTTTGATAAATACCAAAAAGTTTTAGTCTTAGGTTATGTGACTCATCTGCAATACAAGTGAATGAGCTGTTATGATAGAAAGAAGAAGACTTTATTTTTGTCACATGTACACTGAAGCACAGCGAAATTCCTCCTCTGCATTTAACCCATCTGAAGTAGTGAATACATGCACGTGTGAGCGCGCGCGCGTACACACACACACACACACACACACACACACACACACACCTAGAGCAGGGGCAGCTATACTACGGCACCCAGGGAGCAAGTGGGGGTTAGGTGCCTTGCTCAAGGGCACTTCAGCCATTCCTGCTAGTCCAGGGAATCAAACCGGCGACCTTTAAGTCCCAAAGCTGCTTCTCTAACCTTTAGGCCATGGCTTCCCCCTTTTATTTATTTATTTATTTGTTTGTTTGTTTGTTTGTTTGTTTGTTTGTTTATTTTTTAGAAGAAGAAATTATAACAGAATTAGAACACCACTCGGAGAGTGCAGACCTCCACCAAGGACAATAGTCTTCGACTTTTCTATGATATGCAAATCTGCAACTGCAACCACTTTATATATCTGGATATGTTTCCAAAATGATATGCCTATATGTGTATCCCAGGGAAATACTGGTACCCCATGAATGTGGATTATGATCAGTTTTGTAATCGAGTCACTAAACCTCGAGTCCGAGTCCAGTCTCGAGTCCCCAGTGTTCAAGTCCAAGTCATTAAAGAAAATTTCAAGTTGAGTCCAAGAACAAGACTCCCAACTCCAATTTGACGGTGGCTGTTGCTGCCTTTATGTGAAAGTGTCTCTGCTACTGTGTTGGTCTAACGTTACTGCTCGACTGCCCCATTTTAGTTAATAGGCTACAAATAAAAAGCTTGTTCATCACTCAGCAAGCCCCGCCCACTATCAACAGGGCAAATAACATGAGAGGGTTAACACTAGCTAGTTCATCATTCAGCAAGCCCCGCTATCAACAGAGCAATGAACATAGTGTGTCACTTACTTTTCTGGGTGTGGTCTTGCCAAATGACAATTAAAATTCGAGGTTGTCCCTGTCATCTCCTTGATAGTTCTTCTACAAATGGATCACATAGCAGTGCATTTTTTCCCACTGCACGAGAAGTCTGTATAAGCAAAGCGGACAATCCTAGGGTCATTCTCTCCAGGCATTTTAGCGCCATTAATACTAGTTTGTTCCTGAACATGACATATGAACAGGTGAATATGCATTCTCTTGAACTAAATTAGTATAAAAATTAATATAGATATAAATATCTTATGCCAAATTATTATGGTATGTTGCAAAAAATAAAGAAAAAAATCCGAGGACTCGTCTCCAGTTTACGAGTCCGAATGCACTTAATGCACGAGTCCGAGTCATCAGTGCTCAAGTCCAAGTCAAGTCAAGAGTCCTTAAAATTAGGGCATGAGTTGGACTTGAGTTCGAGTCCTGGACTTGAGTACTACAAGCCTGATTGTGATATTGGAGTCATCATATTTCTACACTGGTTATGTTTTGCCACTATTAAACTTTACTGCCATCTTCTGGATTTTAAGATGTATGGCATTGTTGAGTGCAGACGTCCCCCAATTCTAAATGCCGTATTTTGCAACGTTAACAAAAGTGAAACAAAATTTGTGGCTTCGCTCTGTGACTCGGAATCATTCCAAAATTTAATGGGTTCTTCCATGGCCCATGCGACACTTTTCCACCAAGTTTCATGGAAATCAGCTTAGAAGGTTTCGCTCAGTCCTGCTTAGAGTCAGACAAAGAAACAAATGGCAATGAGCGTGTTAATTTAAACCTGTGATTTTAATTACTGCTGGAACTGCTTTCAGAGCTGCAGTTATAGAAAGTTAATCAACATCAGATTAACTTCAACAATGCTGTGGTATTAAACTATAACAACCAATGTAGCCATGCAAAGAGACATAACTCCAATCCAAGTACAACAAGAAGGTCAAATTTTGCTGCTTGTGAAATTAAATGTCTAAAAGCTGGATTTAACAAATGAATACGTAGGATTTATCTTGGTTGCGTTCTCATACAGGTGAAACTTGCACTCAATTGTACTTTGTATTTATTTGTCCTTGTAGGTGCCTCATACTTCTTCAAAGGTAAGGAGTACTGGCGAGTGGTAGGCAGCGATATGGAGGTCGAGGCAGGGTATCCGCGCCCCATCGGCATAGACTGGTTGGTCTGCAAGGACATGCAGTCAGATGCTCCAGAGACGAGGAATAACGAGACAGGCTCACAGCGCACCGGACAGCACCCCGCAGACCACGCCGAGAACGGCTACGAGGTGTGTTCTTGTACCTCAGACTCAGGATCGTCCGCTGGCCCACGCCTGCAGCTCGCACCCCCCTGGCCGCTGGTAACCTTTTTAATACTGACACACACCCTCATGTTTGGGACACACTGATGACGGGGACACCACAGGCCTGCACTGGCATGGACACGGACACTGAGAGTGCGTATGCAGAGGCTTGTGGGGAGGACAGCAGAGGGCAAACTTCGACTCCAATCAGTGATGCTTTGACAAACTTACACTCTAATCAGCAATCATTGCTTACATGTGGCTCTTTTTAATGGAAACTGGAAATGTATTATTATTATTATTATTATTATTATTATTATTATTATTATATCTGCATTGAAGTTTTTTGTATGCATCAAAGCAGGTTCATTTCAACACTTTGCGGAGTCCATGTCAAGCATTATCTGCTTTTTTGCTCATGCAATGATGAGGATCTTGAGTGTTTCAAAAGAAGGAAAACAAAGGGAGTTAATCTGTATTTTCCAGACTAAATATCACACCGGTTCTATATCATGCACCATACAAAATAATGTCTGCTTGAAAAGAAATTAATGTACATATTGTGTTTGATGCAATGTTGATTAAACTTGAGAATTCCTTTTTAACGATTATTAACATGATCCATGATCCAGCATGCTGTGTGGTGGCCTGGGAAACCATTTCGACTTTTTTTAAAGGATATATCGTTCTGAGATGTTCCTATTTTGCATGCATTTCCATCAGAAGTAAAGATGTAGCCTTTTAGAATCTCATTAAAGTGAAAAGGGAGAGAATCACAGTTGAAAGATTTCATTTCGACTGCTCAGAAGGAGCGTTGTTGACATTAGGGACTTTACAAAACGATAGCAGCAGGAAAGAAAAAGTGATCTGTACTGTGCATGTGCATGAACGAATTTGAGTCACTCCTTGCTTGTTCTACTGCGGCGAAATCACCACTTTGATATACTCAAAAAAAAAAGAAAACATACACACAAGGTGAGCTAATTTAACTTTTTTTCCATGTGTGTTGAATTAGAACTTTATTACACTCGAGTGGTGGCTACAATTATCGACACGTTAACGATCTTTTGGCCGTTGCAAAAGTAGAAAAGACTTTCAATATGTAAATTGTGCATGAATAGTTACTCAAACTTCCACTGGAAAAAAATGAGTTCATTCCTGATTACTTAGCGTATCAGATCATGTGACACCGTTCCACAATTATCAACACCTTTGTCCACAGTTATCGACACCCAGATGATTATTTATAAAAAAAATAATAATCGGTATGTCGTATAAGTTAACAAAACATAGGTTTTTTTTTTTATTTGTCTAACATAGACTAATATTTAGCACAAAATATCTTTTATATTAATATATCGATGTCGGTGCTTACGTAAATGAGGAAGTAATTCTAATGTTTGTAAACAAATGAACTGATAATGTTTAACCTGTGTCAGAAAATCTTTTTGTTCCACTTTCTACCCACTTTCTAAGTATTTTTATAGATCACATTTTGCTAATCATTCATTGTTGTTTGTATTAATTTCTAGTTTTGTAGTTTACCAATAAATGTCAGCAGGCAATTGACATTGTAATCACATGAAATCCAAGTCAAAGGTCGCATGTCATTCCTCGAACCAAAATATGTCTACTGATATTGTAATATGTGGTAGATATTTTACAACAAACTGCAAAAAATATATATATTTTCTGAACGGAATAGAAACATCTGAATATTTCAAGCATGTAATTTTTTATCTGCTCGGAATTTCATTCTGGTCTAATTCTATTTATTGCAATCGGATTCCAAATACTCTATAAACATTCCATTCTGTTATGAATAAAAAAAATTAGTATAAATCCCAGCACTTTTATTTTCTTGAAAGTACTTCACTTACTTCAACAATGTTACACACAGATCGATCCATAACAGTTGTAAATGTCACTTAATTCCACAGGGTGTCGATAATGGTGGACACCGGTGAAAGTGATCACTATTATCGACACCTCACGTGACTTCAAAAAAAACGCGCGTTTAGATACAAAATGGCGACTGTCAGATGAAAGAGTAAGAAATAAAATGGGTTTCAACAAGGAGATCATGAAATATCAGTGAATTTGAGAAGTAAAAACATGTCCGCGATCTTTCCACCATGCTGACCTGCGATGATAACGTCCAGGTTTTTCTCAACTTGCTGATCGTGCTGAAAAAAATTCTGTCTCAGGTAACGAGCTGTGTCATCAGACGACAAGCTCAAAGGGCGAGGCGGGTCTTCCGGTTGATTAATTAACCAATAATAACTGTTTTCACTGAAACTCACCTTTGTAAAATTTACCTTTTTTTATTGGTAAATCTGAAAAGGTGTCCATAATTGTAGCCGCCGCGTTAGATAACATTATTCCTTGAAAGAATTCAAAGCAATTTGGACTCTGCTTATAACAACACCAGACACATTGCACAATCCAAAAAAAAAGTTGTCAATTTTTGATATCATAATGAATTTATGATGTTTTACAAACATTTACCCTGTGTCCAAAATCGCTATATAGGGCACTATATAGTGAGGACGCCATTTTGTAGTGCTGTCCGGAACCTTAGTGAGGATTATTTACACCCTATATAGTGCACTCAAAGTATCCCACAGTGCATCACGAAAAGTAGTGGACAACGATGGTCACGAACCAAAGCAATATATCCCATCATGCATTGCGGTCGCGTTGAAAGAAATCAAATTAAAAGTCTCAAATTTGATTTAATAAAAGGCAGCAGCAAAGAAGAAAATATTCAGCCTTGATTTTAAAAAACTGAAAGATGCAGGTACTTTGTATTGATTAATGTGGGAAATGCGCTCAGTATAATATGGATTTATCACAAAAATACATGCATGTATTTATTATTTTGAAAACCCACCAGCCGACTGATCTGGCACGTTTTAATTGTGCAACAGTAATGACGTAAATACCAGCACGACGGACTAGTGTCTGAAAGCGTTTTTTTCATTTTACCAATGAGCTCACTCTATAGTAGGGCTGCTCGATATTGGAAAAAATCAATATCATGATTTTTTCAGTAAATATCGATATCGCGATTTTTAAAACGATATTTATACACCTTTTTTTAAAGCCCTGATCATCAACACCTGAGGCACCGGGCCACATTTTTATAGTACAGGCCTCATAGGCTACCTGTCAACCCTTCCCGTTGTACCCTGAAACGCCTTTTACTTAAACTATTTACTGTGCAAGCGCGTACTTTGCATAGGTCCTATAGCCTGCACAAGGCTCACGTTCTCCTCACTCAACATTTCCGATCACAGAGGATGGAGCCAGCGCTGGTATTACCAGTGATTACTGCGTAACGTCCACACTGGCTCGTAGCCAGCCAAGGATAAAATCTCTCTCTCACACACACACACACACACACTACAACGTAAGCTTGTGTGTTGTTAAGACACCAACATTAAACACGCACAATATAGAGACAAGTCCTTAAGAATTAACATACATGAAAATAGGCTTCTCTTCCTTCATCTTCCAAATGTGGACTCCGCTATCTTTTTGGCATGTCAGCATTGAAATACCATTTGCAGAGATATTTCACTCGCCATTAAGAAAAGTAAAAGCAACACATGATTAGGGCTACATGATTAGCAGGGGGACACCGTTTTAAGCGCACGGAATTTTAAAAACAATGTAATTACATCCGAGTCCGTCTACATCGCGCAATAAACCCGTCCTTAGCAGAACCTACTTCAAAGCATGATGCTAGCTGCAGATGCACAAGTCAAAATCAAATGAACCCAAGTAAACATGCCGCGGCGGGCAACATTAATAACCAAATTGCCTTACCTTAAAACGCTGCCTTGACCACAGGACGACTCGCAATTATTCCACTTAAATCCACACGGTTTAACACATCTAACACAGCTAGCAAGCTGGATATGTGCTAATATTGTTGTGCTTGTTTTCTTCCGTAGATGCCATTTTTACATTACCCAGTCCCACATCCAAAAATATGACGTAAATATATGTTAATTGTATTATTATAACTATTAGCAAGCAAATCAAACAACATATTAAGAAATCAATATATCAAATCACCCGACACGTATGAAAACAGAAGAACTGATTTTTTACTGTTGCGGAGATATCGCGGGAGTAGAATGGATGACGTATACAGGGCTACGGTGTGCCTTAGGGGACAGAAGGGTTCGTTTTACCTTACTGTCACGTCAATGTTATTGTTGTTTTATTGCCATTGTAGAAATATTGTGCACGTCCCTTTCGACAAATGACAAAAAATCGTTTCATATCGATATTATGAATTTTGAGATCGTTTGACACCAATATCGATATCGTGATAAAAATACGATATATTGCACAGCTCTACTCTATAGTCCTCTATATAGTAATTCCCGATATAGGGAGTAGCGAATGAGTGAGCAATTTCGGACACAGGTTAATCTCCATTCCTCCATTGCGTTGAGTTGTTGCGAAGTGACTTTGGTTTGATGATGTGAACGCAGACTTGGTTCCAGTTGCCTTACCCTTCACTAAAGCCTTAAAGTCCATATAGGGTCCATATGGGGTTCCCTAACTGTGGGTGAATTGTTTAGGTTTATGTCAACTTAGCTATGGCATGTAGCTATCCGATAACTGCATGGCATTCACTGCGTGCAGAAATCACACTCAGCTAGCAAAGTTTTAGATCTCTTTAGACAGACTGTTTGTTTTGACCACCAGTTTATGGATTTGTGCTTGCTGTTAACCACACATACGCAAGATGGCTGCCGTGCATATCCTGCTGTCATTTTGTGCGTCACTCAGAAATCACGATGCATGTGCGTTGTGCAATACCAACAATAAACAGCAGAGGCAGTATAGCGCTTGCATAGCACCTGCATGTGTACACTTTGAGGCAAGATTAAAAAAATTAATCAAAACTTCCACATTTTTTTAAATGAGATATAGGCAGGTTGTGTCTTTTTTTTTTTTTTTTAACCTGCCAGAATTCATCCAATAGGTTTTCCCAGACCACCACACACACTATAAAGGATCACTTGAAATCCTCTCACCTTTCCAACGTCTGTAACGTCTTTAGCTGGCCTCCTGTGACGACGGGCTAAAAATAGCTGCATGTCTGTCATCTGTGCTACACGTTTATGATCATTTTATGGTTTGGCTACAGTTTGGTCTTGCTGTGACAACTGTTTAATTCCAAGTGTGTTAATTACTGAAGCATGTGATTTCACATCACGTATCGGTCCGTTCTAAAGGTTTCTATTATAAAAATAATCATGCATTATTTACAGAATTAAAAATGATCACATACAGTACTAGTGAAACATTTGGACACGCTTTCTAATTCAGTGTTTTTTCTTTATAAGGCATTTCACGTCAAAGTAATGATAGATGTCGTTTCTCTTTACTTAGTTGAACGGTTCTTGACATAATATCAATTACTACAGTTGTGGTGTGGAATAGGGCTATTTACTGTGTTTTTATTATTTACTGTTTGATCTCAAAGGCATTAAGAAGGCAAGAAGCTCGTCCACGAATTAACTTTTGACGAGGCACATGTCGTCAAAAGCGTTCCAGGTGACTACCTCATGAAGCTGGTTAAGATAATGCCAATAGTGTGCAAAGCGTCATCAAGGTAAACGCTGGATATTTGGAAGAGTCTAAAATATGATACATTTTGTTTACCACATAATTCCATATATGTTCCATGTGTTATTTCAGTTTTGATCTTCAGTGTTTTTCTACAATATATAAAATATTCAAAAAAAAAAAAACAATGAATGAATGAGTAGGTGTGTCCAAACTTTCAACTGGTCCTGTAAGTCACTCAGAGCAGCTGCTAGGATGCAAATAAAAAAAAAAAAAAAAAAAAAACATCTTATAGTCTGGAAAATAATGATAACAGTAGTCATAATAGTACCATTATATACAATGGTGTGAAAATCTCGAAATGAAATGACGTCCCCTGCTTCAACACACTTAACCCTCAAGTGCTTTAACTGACCATGAACACTGATCCAGGCCTCTTTCTCTCTGGATGACTCACTTCTTTCTTATGTTCCATCGACCTATTTTTAAAAATTCCCCACTGAGAGTTTACACAGCCTCCGAATTATCGGTAACGGTTACCAACGACTATTAATTTATTAACGGTTTGTGTATTTTTGTAAGGAAGAATATTTTCGAGTATACATTTCAGGCATGAAATGTTCAGCTATGTTTGTGAAGGAATTCAGCGTTTTCTAGCTTGAGTTCTACCCAGGAAGAAGATATTTCTAAGGAACGACGAGGAGAATGTTTGAGTCGTGCCTGCAGAGAGGACCCTCACAGCTTCCTCTGACATGCTATGATTGCTAAAAAGTATTTGCTTATATACCGTAGGCTTATCTATACAGATATATTTAAGGTCAAAGGTTGTATGGCAGTTGCAAAAAAAAAAAAAATGTAAATTCCAAGCTGTCTTTTGTAAGGGGAAATATTTTTATAGAAAAATAAAGATGGAAAATTGGGATGAGTGGTGAAACTGTGTACACTGTCCAATCATTTCTGTGTTTGTCACCAGGTCAAATGAACAGTAGATTTTTCCCCAGTGTTGACAGATAACGTCGGGCACAGACAGGTGCTCGAGCTACTGCATTTCTCTCCCATTAGTGCATAAAAACACACTGCAAGCAATCGAAGTTGCTTACCGAGTCAATTTTGGGATTGTTTTTTGTTGTCATACAGCGTGTACTTGGGTGAACATTTTTCTTTTTTGCAAAACGAGCACTTTTTTTTTTGTGTACGCAAAGTGCTTCAGTCAGTGATGAAACACGATGTGAGACATACTGCATACGTATCTGGCAAAAGGTACTGTATGTGAACTATCTGTCGCCTTGGTAACAGGCTTCCGTTTTACCTCATACTAAGTCTGCATAAGAAAACAAGCTCTGAGTGATGTATGGGTGTAAGTGGTATTGTATTCCTAGCTGGTATAATTATTCCTATTTACAGCAATAAATAGCAACATTTATTGTTCATGAGTGATTAAATAATAATCTTCCAGATCTCTATGCAGGAACTAAGCAGGAAAAAATTAGCAGTACCTTATTAATGCCTCATGAAGTACTAACGAATATTGGGGAAATACTAGTCATGGAAAGAGTACAAAACACCCTGATATGATTAAAAGTACTATTACTGTAGTCATAATTCACAAAGTAGTTGTTTTTTTACACCAGAATAAATCTAGAAAGGTAAATCTGGAGACAGGATCACAGATTAATTTTATTTGCAGAACTTCTTCCGATGGAGAAATATGTGTACCTTCCTGTCGCCTACCCCATATATAACACGTTTTTACATCATTTATGCTATAACACGTTCAGGAATGCTGAGCTCATTGTGTGAGAAAAGGATTTTCACATGACATGACATGCATCACTTATCTATCTCCTTACTTACATTCTATCATCCTATCTTATGGTGTGATAAATTTGGTCAGAACACCTGAGTACAGAATATATTCACAAACTGGAAGGGTACTCAGTAGAGTGCAAACCTCCACCAAGCCACATCTTCAGATTTGCAACAAAATCTAATCAGTTGTTCCTTGGCCCATGGTTCACCTTTCCTCCAAATTTCATCAAAATCCATTCAGTAGTTTTAGAGTTAGGTTGGGAAAAGGCAAAAAAAAAAAAATCCTGGATCCGCATACATATCTGGATCCTGGATCCACATACAGATCCAGATTTGCACTCAAATCTAATCAGTTGTTCCTTGGCCCATGGTTCACCTTTCCTCCAAATTTCATCAAAATCTGTTCACTACTTTTTGAGTTTTGTTGGGAAAATGCAAAAAAAAAAAAAAATCTGGATCCTGGATCCACATACAGATCCAGATTTGCACTCAAGTATAATCAGTTGTTCTTTGGCCCATGGTCCACCTTTCCTCCAAATTTCATCAAAATCCGTTCACTACTTTTTGAGTTTTGTTAGGAAAATGCAAAAAATAATAATAATAATCCTGGAGCCACATACATATCTGGATCTTGGATCCACGTACAGATCCAGATTTGTACTCAAAGCTAATCAGTTGTTCCTTGGCCCATGGTCCTCCTTTCCTCCAAATTTCATCAAAATCCATTCACTACTTTTTGAGTTATGTTGGGAACAGACAAACAAACAAACAAACAAGCATACATAACTTCCTTCGACAATATTGGTGAAGGTAAGAATTTTTTTATCCCACAGAACATCAAAAGATCTGGCTAGTTAGTATAGCTCACTAAGCTAGCTAATGGCTTACCCGTATATGCTTCTATATTTTGGATGTGAAATGCTGATAGCTCCATGGATTTTGACTCACATAATTTGCAGATCATTATCACGGTTTCATTTGAAGCACTTAAAACAGAAGATACCTGGTAAACAGGTAAATTAGGCCAGAGATGCTCTTCTGTCTCCACTGCCTCGGACGTTGCTACTGCTGACTAAGCAGTTGGTGCCTGAAGTGTACAATTTTGGAAACTGTTATTGTAAATGTACACATACTGTCACCTGCTGTCTGTTAATTGACTTGCACTTTTTCAGAGTTTTTGGATTATTTTTACTCTGTATAGGTCATAAATAATGTAGCAGAGTTCCATCTATCTATATCACTTATCTCTCAGCTGACTTCGGGCGAGAGACAGGGTACACCCTTGGCAAGTCACCAATCTAACACAGAAACAAACAACCATTCACACTCAAGGGTAATTTCGAGTAGCTAGTTGACAAAATCCACGTCTTTGAACCGTGGAAGGAAATCAGAGTGCCCAGAGAAACCCTGCACTTGCATAAAGAGAACATGCAAACTCCACGCAGAAAGGCCCCAGTCGGCCGCGAGGTTCAAACCCAGAACCTTCTTGCTGTGGGGCAACAGTGCTAACCACTGGACCACCGTGATTAGCTAATTGTACTCAAAAAATTAGAGTGAATCAAGTACTCAAATATTGTAACAAGAGTACATGAATTTCGACACTTTCCACTCCTGGTAATTACTCAGTAAGTAAGAAAGTAATCTCATCTCATCTCATTATCTCTAGCCGCTTTATCCTTCTACAGGGTCGCAGGCAAGCTGGAGCCTATCCCAGCTGACTACGGGCGAAAGGCGGGGTACACCCTGGACAAGTCGCCAGGTCATCACAGGGCTGACACATAGACACAGACAACCATTCACACTCACATTCACACCTACGGTCAATTTAGAGTCACCAGTTAACCTAACCTGCATGTCTTTGGACTGTGGGGGAAACCGGAGCACCCGGAGGAAACCCACGTGGACACGGGGAGAACATGCAAACTCCACACAGAAGGGCCCTCGCCGGCCCCGGGGCCCGAACCCAGGACCCTCTTGCTGTGAGGCGACAGCGCTAACCACTACACCACCGTGCCGCTAAGAAAGTAATGATTTGGTAATTTATTATGAACTAAGCAGTAATAATAATAATGTTAAAGGCATTTAGTAGATGCCCTTATCCAGAGCGACATACAACAGATCCAGAGCAGCTTGGGGAGCAGTTGGGGGTTAGGTGCCTTGCTCAATAGCACTTCAACCATTCCTGCTGGTCCAGGGAATCAAATTGGCAACCTTTTGGTCCCAAAGCTGCTTCTCCAACCATTAGACCATGGTGAAGAAGAATCATCATCATCCATACAGCCAGTTACTGCTCAACACCCCCTCATCCCGTCAGCCGCTAACCAGGGATGATTGCACAGTTTCAGTGACTAAGGTGGTACTGCCATCCGTGGCACCACCAGTAGCTTAACGCCACCGGGGGGTGTCTAAGGTGCAAATTCACGTCGCTGATACGTGCCTCCTTTGGGCTTTCGACCATATCCAGCTTGATCCTTGCTCCACTACCAACTGAAGACTCTTCATTGCCATTCTAAGCTTGCAGTAACTAAGGTCAAGATATGAAAGAAAGGTGGTCATAGAATGTCCAATGAAACCGCAACAGCCAACCTCCACAGACCACACAGAACATGCCTAGTTATTCTCAACACAGGTGGCACATAGAGCCTCATATCTTGCTTTCTTACGCTCAAACGCTTCTTCCATGTTTTCCTCCCATGAAACAGTAAGTTCAACCAGCAGCACGCTTCTGGCAAAGTCTGACCATACCACCAAGTCTGGTCTCTCGTTAGTAGTCACAATGTGGGCAGGAAAATGGAGGACTTAAGTGAGACCAACTGCAACCTTCCAGTCAACAGCGCCATGTAGAAGCCTTCTTAATAATAATAATACAGGGGCGGCACGGTGGTGTAGTGGTTAGCGCCGTTGCCTCACAGCAAGAAGGTCCGGGTTCGAGCCCCGTGGCCGGTGAGGGCCCTTCTGTGTGGAGTTTGCATGTTCTCCCCGTGTCCGTGTGGGTTTCCTCCGGGTGCTCCGGTTTCCCCCACAGTCCAAAGACATGCAGGTTAGGTTAACTGGCGACTCTAAATTGACCGTAGGTGTGAATGTGAGTGTGAATGGTTGTCTGTGTCTATGTGTCAGCCCTGTGATGACCTGGCGACTTGTCCAGGGTGTACCCCGCCTTTCACCTGTAGTCAGCTGGGATAGGCTCCAGCTTGCCTGCAATCCTGTAGAACAGGATAAAGCAGCTAGAGATAATGAGATGAGATAATAATACACAGGCGGCATGGTGGTGTAGTGGTTAGCACTAGTGCCTCACAGCAAGAAGGTCCTGGGTTCAAGCCCAGTGGCCAACGAGGGCCTTTCTGTGTGGAGTTTGCATGATCTCCCTGTGTCTGCGTGGGTTTCCTCTGGGTGCTCCGGTTTCCCTCACAGTCCAAAGGCATGCAGGTTAGGTTAACTGGTGACTCTAAATTGACTGTAGGTGTGAATGGGAGTGTGAATGGTTGTCTGTGTCTATGTGTCAGCCCTGTGATGACCTGGCGACTTGTCCAGGGTGTACCCGGCTTCTCGCCCATAGTCAGCTGGGATAGGCTCCAGCTTGCCTGTGACCCTGTACAGGATAAGCAGCTACAGATAATGGATGGATGGATGGATGGATGGATAGTAATACACTGTGAAGTGTTACCCAAAACCAAAACTTCAGTCAGAGTTAATAGGTTGTATTTTATTTTGGTTGTGGCAGCGTCTTCTGCTTTGAGTTGCAATCCATGATGTACTCTACTGCATAAAAGGAAATATTGCTGCTATAAGCAGAAGATATGGCCAAGCAATCTAGAGTCCAGATTTCTGATTCCAACTCCCACCACATATAAGTAAATAAAGTGCACCAAGCCAGTAAAATGAACGAATACAGTCAAGTAATCTGCTTCTGAACTGTAATCGAATAACCGAGTTTCTCCAAAGTCATGTAAAGTTTGGAGTGTTTTAACTGGAAGAAAGATTTTTCAAGGTGATGCCCATGCCACCATTTAACAAGTCATTCTTAACAAGTCATATTAACTTCAGTGTGTGAATTTTCTCCCAGGCTGAGCTGTACATGGTGCCCAGTGAGAGTCCAGCTAACAAATTAACATCCTGAGGATGTCCTTTAAATATCCTAGAAAAGTATGACATGATGATATTATTGTTATTATTATTAAACAGCACAAAGGATGCCCCATAAAACATTCCAAGGACATTATTCTTGTATTGAAACCAACACTATAACCTACCTCTACGTTTATGACTTGAGGCATTTATGGAAAAACAGCATTACTGATCAATTTTAAAGAACTATAAGTTTAAAATGGGGAATGAGTTCTCAGTCTATGTCTCATCACCTGAGGTACACGTCATTGGTGGCATTTAATCAAAAGCATCATTGTCACCTCTCCAATTCAGTCAGTTCTGTCGTCTTGACTAAATGTAATGAATGTCTTTTGAGCAGGTCATTTAAATTTGACCATTTTCCAAATTGTGTCCACTGTCGGTTGTACAGATAGGGTCAGCACTCAGCTCTGTTTGAATGATGTGGCAGCCCATAGATATTTTGGGAGTCTGTATCTGATTACAAACTGAATTGATTAGCCTGTGTGGGCTGGGTGTTTACTGGTGCTTACATGTGAGTTTGAAAGTGAAAGAGGTGTGGTGGTTGAGCTTATCTAGCCACCCTGGTGCTTCAAAGCATAAAGATACAGCAGGAGATGGTCCAGATAGCAGCTGGATTTCTCCAGGCCATTGCTATTTTGCTCTTCTTCCTGTGCCACATGTACATGCAGAGCAGTTTGAGGGATAACAGTGGCAGGCAGCTGATGGGTCTTTAGCTGGCAACCAGCATTGCCTGCACACTCCTTGGCAGCTCCTGATAACCTGTGACCCCTGATGGAGTTGAGAAACCACCAAGCTCTGAGACAGTGTCAAGAACCAAACAGTTCATTTCCTTCAGCTAGTTCCAGGACGAGCACTTCCACTCAACCTGTGTCATCCTCAGACTGATGTTGATCTGTGTTTCCCATCGACCCCAGTGCCTCCCATGTGACCATGCCCTTCAAGCTTTGTCCACTGGTGATGTTACAGCGCTAAACAGCTAGCTCTGGATCATAAAAGAAAAACCCATGAGAAACTGATGATTGACATCTCCAGAGAGCGAGCTTCAGTATTTCCACAGAAAATTGCTTTTCTGTATCCAGTAGATGTTGCACTGAACAATTAACAAGAGTTGTTATTGCACCTACACTCTCGTTATTGCACCTTTAGGAGTACAGTGACTCGTCACTGGAGCAGTACCCTCTAAGGCAGGGCTTCTCAACCTTTTCTGCTTCAAGGCCCACCTATTCATACTTGTAACGAGTCGGGGTCCATTAAAAAAGATCTGCAATTATTTTGGCTCATCTATTCTATTAGAATACTGTATAAAAATCTATTGTAAAGTGTATTAACAGAATGCAACATCACTCCCTGTTACAGATGGGAGCCCATGAATTAAATAAATGCAATAAAAAACAAACTGGTTTTAATTGTAGGTATTGTATTTAAAACTGTATGGATGTGCCAGAAGCCAACATAAAATCATGCATGCAGAACATTCTCAGTCAAAAGGGATTAATGATCCAAAAGTGAAGTCTGGTCCATTAACACAAGAACTTATTGCCATGTTTGTGTACAGCAAACAAGCAAATTATTAAAACCAAGAAGTACACTTAAAAGAAGTGGATATAGAAACCACTCAATGGGATTAGATGCTTACACAGTAACAAAGAAAGATTTTTCCTATGAAAGAAAAATTTGCTAGCTAAATTTGACATTAGTTGAATAAAATTTGATCCTACTGTAGCCATAACTAAATACAAAGACAATAGTTATGCATACTATTAATTAACTTAATGTGAAGCTAATTAACAGATAATCAACAGATTTAAGATATTTTTTTAAAGATTGTGTACATTTTTAGTCTTTTGTATTTGTAATTATTTGTATCTGTACAGAACCCCACCAGCTCTGCTGATCAACTTATTGTGTTGAAATAAAGTTATTCATTCATTCATTATGAGTTGGAAAATTATCCATCTGTTGAGTTCCCCGACATCTCAAACCACCTGGTGCTGCAGACATCGTTCTACACGGACACACAGAAGAAAACTTGGAAGAGCACGGAGGCGTACAATTTTTTATACGTGACTGGAATAAAAATCTGGGGATCAGGACACTACAAGATAAATCCTGTATTGTTTATGCCCAGGTAAATATGAGTCTCTGGGCTTTTTGTATGCATCTTTGAGAAGGTTCCTAGGACGCTACAAGTTTTGGTATCGGGTGTAAACAAACCACAGCCGCTCGATTCTCAATCCTCCCTGCACTTCTCTTCCAGCAGGCATCACAGATCCATGTAATTTACCCACAAATATATTTATTTATTCAGCCCGCTGCGCTCTGTGTGTGCGTGTGTGTGCGTGTGCGTGCGCGTGCACGTGCAGGTTAAATGTGACAAAATAAAGGCTTGTTCTTCTTAATTTACCCACAAATGTATTTATTCCACTTGAAAAGTATATGGCAAACCAGCTTCCAGATTTGGGACACTACAACATCTTGAACTATTTCAGATTTGGCTTCAAACTTAAAATTTCGCAGCCCACTAGATGATGGTTGAGAAACACTGCTCTAAGGTACTTATTTGTACCCTTTAAATACTGCTAGGGAACATACATGTACCAGTTTGGACCTAAAAAATGTACACATGGTTACTTTGAGGTCTAATAATGAGGCCTCGGGGGTACATTAATGTAGATTGCACCTTGGGGGGACACAAATGAACTCCTACTGTACCCCTATTTCTGACAGGGTAGTGGTCAGAAATGGGAACTGCAACAAACAATAATGGAGATCCGTTGAAGCAGGAATCATGCTGCCCAATGCTTGATCTATGAACATTTTCAACGGAGGAATATCAACAAATAGGGTAGCTTTTAAAGCCAAATTGGGCTACCTGAAAGATATTCCATGGCCATCTAAATCTTGGTTAATAACAAATAATCTGATAAATTTCCACAAACAAGGGTAAAGTGCAGAGAAGTGCAGTTAAGTGAGTGTGTCTATGATGTACAGAACAATGTCTCTTGTAAGATGTATTACAAAGATTGGGAGAAGGAAAGGGTGTGTGTGTATTATGGCATGGCTGATCAGGAAGTATACATCAGAAAAGCATGTGCACCACAGTGAGCTTGTTTCCCATACAAAGGCTGAAGGGGAAAAAAAAAGAAAGAAAACTGTGTCTCCATTTTCCAGTTCCCTTCCAGTTCTTTTGAGCTGATGTTAGGTTTTTCATTTGGTTTTTGCAATGTAGCTGAACTGGACATTTTGCTGAAACCTAACAAACACACCTGCTGTATCAGTTGAAAAAGGTATTTCTAAACCCACTCCAAATAATCTGCCAGACTGTATGCTGAATGACTATGTTGTAAATGCTCAACTGCGTACTACAGGGTTTCTGTAAAAATTCACTAGGTAATAGCCTGTAATCCATCCATCCATTATCCGTAACCACTTATCCTGTGCAGGGTCACGGGCAAGCTGGAGCCTATCCCAGCTGACTATGGGTGAGAGGCGGGGTACACCCTGGACAAGTCGCCAGGTCATCACAGGGCTGATACATAGAGACAAACAACCATTCACACTCAATTTAGAGCCACCAATTAGCCTAACCTGCATGTCTTTGGACTGTGGGGGAAACCGGATCACCCAGACGAAACCCACGCAGACACGGGGAGAACATGCAAGCTCCACATAGAAAGGCCTCCGTCAGCCACTGGGCTTGAACCCAGAACCTTCTTGCTGTGACGCGACAGTGCTAACCACTACACCACCGTGCCACCCATAGCCAATAATATAAATTAATATTGCTTGATTAAGGCCCCATCAAATTGTTGATTTTGGGCCGCTGCTACATGTGAGAGTTCACTTTCGATCAGAACTCCTGCCAGAACACCTCAAACCAGTGGCGGCTGCTGGTTTTTAAAACAGGGGAAGCCCATTTTACGCATTCATCGTAAAACCTGTAGGCCGGATATCAAAGCATAGAAAGGTGTGCCCCATTAGCATAGTGAACTAGACAACCCTACCTAGTGGCAGAAAGTATTTTTGCTTGTACATTTCATGTTATAGTCTGGCTTGCCAGGCTAGTGCCTCATATCCTTAATCAAAAATATCAAACATCCAAAACCTTGAACATTATACCCTGATATGCAACACAGAGTCTTTAACACAACACCCAGCTGTGCAACACATCCTTGAACATCTTCTGCAACACAGTCTGGAAATTCATAACCAGGTAGGCTATGCAACACACAGAACCTTGAATATCATACCCAGGTATAACCTATAACACAGAGCCCACCATTCTCTTAACATTACTGAACAATATACACACTTCAGATTCATGAACAGGGCGGCACGGTGGTGTAGTGGTTAGCGCTGTCGCCTCACAGCAAGAAGGTCCTGGGTTCGAGCCCTGGGGCCGGCGAGGGCCTTTCTGTGTGGAGTTTGCATGTTCTCCCCGTGTCCGCGTGGGTTTCCTCCGGGTGCTCCGGTTTCCCCCACAGTCCAAAGACATGCAGGTTAGGTTAACTGGTGACTCTAAATTGACCGTAGGTGTGAATGTGAGTGTGAATGGTTGTCTGTGTCTATGTGTCAGCCCTGTGATGACCTGGCGACTTGTCCAGGGTGTACCCCACCTTTTGCCCGTAGTCAGCTGGGATAGGCTCCAGCTTGCCTGCGACCCTGTAGAAGGATAAAGCGGCTAGAGATAATGAGATGAGATGAGATGAGATTCATGAACATGAACACTATTTATACACAAATTCTGCCCTCTGCTCCTTTTCCAGAAAATGGTCTGTAACCCTGTCATACCAGCTGGTTGTGCTTTCCAGAGACTTCACCAATTTCTGTTAGCACTGCAGATCCCAAGCTAGCCTACAACCAGATTGAACTACAAATGAAATAAACGAGTGAATTCATGAATGATCAAACTGATAGAATGGATGAAAGTTAACGGAGCACAACGAGTAATATTTACATTCATTTACAGAGTAATGTACAGAGACATCAATGAGAAGAAACGTTTATATGAAAAGAAATTCGGACAGCACTTTGGCACACGACTGCACTTTCTCGACATCCGCTAGGGACTGACTGATCATACTTCCGTGTTCCTCGCCGAAGTACCGCCCTCCTCATGTCTTTCAAACACTACCTCCAATAATCCTTTATCAGCCCGGCTTCTTGTCCCTCCCACTGTCTCGTTTAGTCCCAGAGAAGCCCGGCTTCCCTGGAAGTGACAATTTTGTTGATTTTAACCAATAACAACTAGCCAAAATTGGCTGTTCAGAGCCGTCTCGTAGACTGCAAGGGATACCCGGCTGCCAGTCAGTGTTGCCAGATACTGCTGACGTTTTCCATCCCAAAATATGTTCAAAACCCGCCAAAATGCACTTAAAACCACCCAATCTGGCAACACTGCTGCCAGTCCATAGAGCCCATTGAAATAAGAAAGGTTACAGCCTGGCAGCAAAGGTAATTCTCGTAGTGAACTGCAAGTTCGTCAGACATCACTCAAATAAGTTACAGGATAGTTATGAACATAAATACAATCTTGGGCATATATTATTGTGGCAGCGGGGGCGTGGTCAAGTGCCGGTTTGTGACAGGAGGGCGGAGCCAGGGAAGGTGAGTGGCAGAATCACTACACCTGACGGTAATTAACCTGTGTTTGTGTGTCTTCCCAGTAACTGCGCCTATTTAAGGAGACAGAGGGAGAGCAGAGGAGAGCTCTTCCCGGGACGAGAACACAGCGTGTGTGTGTGTGTGTGGCTGAAATAGTGTTAAACTGAAAAGTCTGGCAATAAAGCCTGTTATGTTTCTTAAGCTTTGTCCTGCTGTCCTCTGTGCTCCACCTACACATAAGGGACATTCTACAGTGGTGCCGAAACCCAGGGAAGGTGGAGCACCAACCCAGCAGCCCCATGGAATCCTCCCCGTTCGCCGACCTGGTCCACGCCCTCGCCACGGCTCAGCAAAGCCAGCACCAGGCGCTCGTCACGCTCCGAAAGGAACCAGAGCGGCGCTTCGAAGCCCTGGTGCTGGCCCAGCAGGAAGATCGCGAGGCGTTCCGGCATCTCCTCGCATCGGCAGGGTCCACCAGCGCCCCGGCCACGGGCCCATCTCCCCTCACCGTGACCAAGATGGGCCCGCAGGATGACCCCGAGGCGTTCCTCACATTGTTTGAACAGGTCGCCGAAGCCTCGGGGTGGCCGATGGAGCAGCGCGCGGCGCGCCTCCTCCCCCTCCTGATGGGAGAGGCGCAGCTGGCTGCGCTACAGCTCCCCGCCGACTGGCCTACGTGGACCTTCGCCGGGCCATCCTCCAGCGCGTGGGGCGCACACCAGAACAACAGCGCCAGCGCTTCCACGCGCTGCGATTGGAGGAAGTCGGCCGGCCGTTCGCGTTCAGCCAGCAGCTCCGGGACGCCTGCTGGCGGTGGCTGAGGGCCGATGATTGCGACGCCGAGGGAATCATCGATCAGGTGGTGCTGGAGCAGTTCATCGCCCGCTTACCAGCCGGAACCGCGGAGTGGGTCCAGTGCCACCGCCCGGCGTCGCTGGATCAGGCAGTAGGACTGGCGGAGGATCATTTGGCAGCTGTTCCGGCGGCAGGACAGCCGACGACGTCTTCTCTTCTCTCCTCTTCTCTTTCTCCCCTCCCTTCTGCATCCCGTCCTCGCCCCATTCCCCCACCATGGAGACGGGGGCCGGCTCCACCCCAGCCGGCCCGCCGCACCAGTGGTGCCCTCCCGTTTCTCCCTTCTGTGTCTGTTTCTCCCCCCCTCAGGTGAGTGAGCCCCAGAGCACCGGTGCAGAGGGAAAGCCCGGGCCGGTTTGCTGGCGCTGCGGGGAGCCGGGCCACCTGCAACAACAGTGCACAGCAATGGAGGTGGGCGCGGTGGTACGGATCCCCGACGCACCAGAGGCCGCCCTCGATCGGGCCGAGCGTATCGCATACCGGTGAGTGTCCAAGGGGCTACATATCAGGCGTTGGTGGATTCTGGTTGCAACCAGACCTCGATCCGCCAAAGCCTGGTGCAAGATGAGGCATTGGGGGGAGCACAGGGGGTGAAGGTGTTGTGTGTGCACGGGGATGTTCACAGCTACCCTTTGGTGTCGGTCCACATATTTTTCAGAGGGGAAAAGTCTATAGTGAAGGTGGCGGTTAATCCTCGCCTTACCCACTCTTTAATTTTGGGGACTGATTGGCCGGGATTTCGGGGTTTAATGACGCGCCTAGTAAAGAGTGGGTCCTGCCATTTGACAGGGGGAGGACCCGGTGTCGCTTTGGCTGGAGCTGCTGTCGCAGAGCCATCTACGTCATCTCCGTGACAGAGTGAGGAGCCGCCGGCTCCTCCTCTTTCTGTTGGGGAATCCCTCACGGATTTCCCATTAGAACAATCGCGAGACGAGACTCTGCGGCATGTGTTTGACCAAGTGAGAGTAATCGATGGTCAAATGCTCCAGCCGAACGCCACCCCATCCTTCCCCTATTTCTCTATTATGAAGGATAGATTATACCGAGTGACGCAGGACACTCAGACAAAAGAGCGAGTCACGCAGCTTTTAATTCCAAAGAGCCGCCGGGAATTGGTATTCCAGGCAGCTCACTTTAATCCCATGGCTGGACACCTAGGGCAGGATAAGACACTAGCCCGAATAATGGCCCGATTCTATTGGCCGGGGATTCGCGGCGATGTCAGTAGGTGGTGTACGGCGTGCCGCGAATGCCAATTAGTAAATCCAGCGGCCATTCCAAAAGCGCCTTTGCGCCCTCTACCTCTAATTGAGACCCCGTTCGAAAGAATTGGGATGGATCTCGTTGGGCCATTAGATCGGTCAGCACGAGGGTACCGCTTTATATTAGTCCTGGTGGACTATGCAACGCGATACCCGGAAGCAGTGCCTCTGCGCAATATCTCCGCACGCAGTATTGCGGAGGCACTCTTCCGCGTTATCTCCCGAGTTGGAATCCCAAAAGAGATTCTGACTGATCAAGGCACTACGTTTATGTCACGGACACTGCGCGAACTGTATGGGTTATTGGGGATTAAGCCGATCCGCACCAGTGTGTATCACCCACAAACGGATGGTTTAGTAGAACGGTTCAACCGCACCCTCAAGAATATTATTAAAAAATTCGTAAGTGAGGACGCACGTAATTGGGATAAGTGGCTCGAACCCTTGCTGTTCTCAGTGCGAGAGGTCCCCCAAGCCTCCACGGGGTTCTCCCCGTTCGAATTGTTATATGGGCGTAAGCTGCGCAGCATCCTAGACGTGCTGCGGGAAAATTGGGAGGAGGGACCTTCACAAAGCAAAAACGAAATCCAATACGTTATGGACCTGCGCGCAAAACTCCACACTCTCACCCACCTAACTCAGGAGAATTTGCGGCAGGCCCAGGAACGGCAAGCCCGCCTGTACAACAAGGGTACACGCCTTAGAGAGTTCACTCCGGGAGATAAGGTACTCATACTGTTGCCCACGTCGAGCTCCAAATTGATCGCCAAGTGGCAAGGACCCTTTGAGGTCACACGGCGAGTCGGGGACGTCGACTATGAGGTGAGGCGAACGGACGGGGTAGGGCGCTACAGATTTACCACCTCAATCTGCTTAAACTCTGGAACGAGGAGGTCCCCGTGGCGTTGGTGTCGGTAGTTCCGGAGAAGGCAGAGCTGGGGCCGGAGGTTCAAAAAGGGACATTGGCATCACGTACCTCTCCGGTCCCCTGTGGAGACCACCTCTCCCCGACCCAACTCACGGAGGTCGCCCAGTTGCAGGCCGAGTTTTCGGATGTGTTCTCGCCCCTGCCCGGTCGCACTAACCTCATAGAGCACCACATAGAGACGCCCCCGGGGGTGGTAGTGCGTAGCCGCCCTTACAGGCTGCCCGAACACAAAAAAAAGGTGGTTCGGGAAGAACTTCAGACCATGCTTGAAATGGGCATCGTTGAGGAGTCCCACAGTGACTGGAGCAGCCCGGTGGTCTTGGTCCCCAAGGCCGACAGGTCGGTCCGGTTCTGTGTGGACTATAGAAAAGTCAACACGGTGTCTAAATTCGACGCGTACCCAATGCCTCGTATTGATGAGCTGCTCGATCGACTAGGCACGGCTTGCTTTTATTCGACACTGGATTTGACAAAGGGATATTGGCAGATCCCCTTGACTCCACTATCCCGGGAAAAAACGGCCTTTTCCACTCCGTTCGGCTTACACCAATTCGTCACACTTCCTTTTGGGCTGTTTGGGGCATCTGCTACGTTTCAGCGGCTGATGGACAGGGTCCTCCGGCCCCACGCCACCTACGCGGCCGCATATCTGGACAATATAATCGTTTATAGTAACGACTGGCAGCGGCACTTGCAACACCTGATGGCCGTCCTTAGGTCGCTGAGGCAGGCGGGTCTCACTGCCAACCCGAAGAAGTGTGCGATTGGGCGGATGGAAGTACAGTATCTGGGCTTCCACTTGGGCAACGGGCAGGTGCGTCCCCAAATTAATAAGACAGCAGCGATTGCGGCCTGCCCAAGGCCCAAGACCAAAAAGGGGGTGAGACAGTTCCTGGGGGTGGCTGGCTACTATCGTAGGTTTATACCTAATTATTCGGACGTCACCAGCCCGCTGACTGACCTCACTAAAAAGGGGGCACCAGACCCGGTCCAGTGGACGGAGCAGTGCCAGCGGGCTTTCTCTGAGGTAAAGGCTGCACTGTGTGGGAGGCCACTATTACACTCCCCTGACTTTTCTCTCCCTTTTGTGTTGCAGACCGATGCGTCGGACAGAGGGCTGGGGGCGGTTTTGTCCCAGGAGGTGGAGGGGGAGGACCGCCCCATCCTGTACATTAGCAGGAAGCTGTCGGTGCGTGAGGGGCGCTACAGCACGATTGAAAAGGAATGTCTAGCGATCAAGTGGGCGGTCCTCGCCCTCCGTTGCTACCTGCTGGGGCACCCTTTCACCCTCTGTTCGGACCACGTGCCCCTCCAGTGGCTCCACCGCATGAAAGATGCCAATGCGCGGATCACCCGTTGGTATCTGGCACTCCAACCCTTCAATTTCAAGGTGGTCCACAGGCCGGGGGCGCAGATGGTCGTGGCGGACTTCCTCTCCCGCCGGGGGGAGTCGGCTGCGGGCCGGACGGCCACCCGGCCTGAGTCGGGTGGTGGGGGTATGTGGCAGCGGGGGCGTGGTCAAATGCCGGTTTGTGACAGGAGGGCGGAGCCAGGGAAGGTGAGTGGCAGAATCACTACACCTGACGGTAATTAACCTGTGTTTGTGTGTCTTCCCAGTAACTGCGCCCTATTTAAGGAGACAGAGGGAGAGCAGAGGAGAGCTCTTCCCGGGACGAGAACACAGCGTGTGTGTGTGTGGCTGAAATAGTGTTAAACTGAAAAGTCTGGCAATAAAGCCTGTTACGTTTCTTAAGCTTTGTCCTGCCGTCCTCTGTGCTCCACCTACACATAAGGGACATTCTACAATTATGTTATGCAAGTTATTGTTTTAATGAGAATTCAACGTCGTAGACGCCACAGTTTGGGGAGAGAATTTTAGGGGAAGCTCCGCTTCCCTTGTTGTCTCTGAGAAATCGCCCCTGCCTCAAACGGCTGAGTGGATAAAAAAATAAAATAAAATAAAATAAAAGCAATAAAGCACAAGAGTTGGAAAGATGTGAGAAGGGTGAGACACTGGAGAGAGAGAACAGGCTTGATTTGGAGTGTGAGTGAGTTGCTAGTGTGGTTTGCACAGCTCCTCATTTCACACTGTCCTTTGTGGTGGCCAAGCAGATCCCTCAATACAGTGCAGGAATCTGACGTGACTCTGCCAAAATGATAATTCATTCACTTTTCTTCCAGTGAGTGTTGCAGTGGCAACAGGCTGTGGAGGTCAGTCCAGGCTTGTCTACCCCTTGTCACAAATTCCAGCTCCTCCTGTGAGGACAATCGCAACCTCATTTCTACCGCCTGTCCTTGCAACCTTATTCTTTAAGTCACTACCCATGGCTTCTGGCAATAGCTGAAGACACAGACATAGACTGACCAGTGAACAGAGTATTTCATCCACAAACTGAGCTCCTGCTTTGCCACCAGAGACCGGTACCTGCCACTAAAAGTCGCTTATAAAACATGTTTCTAATCACTCTCAGCATTACTCCTCTAAAGGGCTAATCCTTTCTTCTGATTTCAGTACTCTCTTTCTCTCTCTCTCTCTCTCTCTGTCTCATACACACACACACACACACACACATTAATTACATCTCGCTTGCCAAGACTCAAGTCTTCTGCAGACCTGTAGCACCTCCCTGTGGAGATTAAAGTGGCCTAATTCAACCAAATAATCAACCCAACAATCTTACTTTTAAGCTGCTTATCTCTGGTCGGTGAGGAAGAAACGGCATTACATTTATATAAGAGTGCCCTCCATAATTATTGGCACCCCTTGTAAAAAATTTGTAAAAAGGGTTAGAAAAAAAATCCACCTTTTGGTGAAGTCGCTTCATCTCACACTGAAAAAATGAGAAAAATCCAACCTTTAATTAAAATACATTTATTCAGAGAAAAACAAATCCCTCATCAAGAAATAATTATTTTCAACAAAAACACGTGCCATTATTATTGGCACCACTGGAAATGATAGTGGACACAATGTAACTAAAACATGCTTCCCGTTTAAATTGTACAGTACATTTGAGTCGATTGGAGTCTGCTTTCAAGGAGACAGCTTTCAAGCTGTAATCCATGACTTCCTGATTAACTGGAGAACAAATATGAGGTGACACAGAGGCCAAATTCCCTTAGTCATCCATCAACATGGGAAAGATGAGAGCACACAAACCAAATGAGGGAGGAGGAAGAAGTGTGTTGACCTTCATAAGTCAGGAAATGGTTATCAAAAAATAGCTACTGGCCTGAAAATGTCCATTTCTACTGTAAGGACAACAATAATAATAAAAAAAAAGTGGACACCAACTGTAACCCAAGTTTATTTATTTATTTTTATTTTATTGTGCAATGAGGAGGAGGGTAAGAGAGGCAAAAAAAAAAACCCAAGGATCAATGTTGGTGAATTACAACAAAAAGTCAAATCTTGGGGTTTCTAAGTCTCCAAAACCTCCATCAGACGCCACCTCCATGCCAACAGATTATTTGGAAAGTCTGCCAGAAAAACGCCTTTTCTGTCAGTTAACCACAAACGTAAGCACCTGAAGTTTGTGAAATGCTACTACAACTTTGACTGGAACCATGTTCTCTGGTCTGATGGAACAAAAATGGAGCTTTATGGAAATAAACACACTCAAGGTGGGTTTAATAATAATAATAATAATAATAATAATAATAGCTTAGTTTTGTATAGCGCCTTTCAAGGTACCCAAGGGTTAGGTGTAAAAAGAAGGATGGCTATAATGCAAAGAACCCAATACCAACTGTAAAATATGGTGGAAGTTCTGTGATGTTTTGGGGCTGTTTTTCCTCCAAAACCCCTGGAAACCTTGTTAGGGTCCACGGCATCATGGACTCCATGAAACACCAGGACATTTTCAATCAAAATCTGGCTGCTTCTGCCAGGAAACTCAAACTGGGTCATTCTTGAATCTTCTAGCAGGACAATAATCTGAAGCATGTGTCCAAATCAACGCACAAATGGTTCACTGAGCACAGACTCAAGCTTCTGCCCTGGCCATCTCACTCCCCTGACCTGAACCGCATTGAAAACCTGTGGGCTGAGCTGAAAAGGAGAGAGCACCAGAGAGGGCCTCGGACCCTTGATGATCTGGAGAGATTGTATAAAGAGGAATGGTCTCAGATGCCCTGCTCTGTATCTCTAACCTTATAAAATGTTATAGGAGAGACTCAGTGCTGTTTTACTCACAAAGCGAGGTGGTACAAAGCATTACATGCAGGGGTGCCAATAATCATGGAGGGCACTGTGTATGACTTTTCCATCAATATGATATGTTACATCCCTCTCTGATTTTAAACAGTGTATTCAAAAAGTCTCTTTATTTGTTTGCTAGGATAAAAATGTACACAACATCTACTGCATACTTGATCCATTCATCATTCTGTGAGGCTTTTTTCAAGTATGCATAATTTCATACTCTTTATTTATAATGGCCAACCAAATAGCATTTTTTTTTTTGTTTTTCATTTTTTTTTAATAATAATCATGCAAGGATAAATAGGGGGAAAATAGGCTGCACTTTTCAGACAGTCAGAAATGAACCCGATTTGCGTTCATGTTAATATGGTGCTAATTACATGGCATTAGTCCTTGAACTGAGGGTTTTGGTTTGTGTGAGCAAAAAAAAAAAGCACTTTTTCATGATTTTAGAGTATATGACTGATCATTCCCCTGGTTTTCTGATTACATTTCATCTATGCTTCACTCAGGAAACCTTGGATTTATGCCAAATGTCTAATATTTAAGACATTTAAGCAGCTCAAAAGCAAATAAACACCTTATATAAGAAATGCTTCATCTCATTACTGTACTATGTAAGGAAAACAACAGGAAAATGATCAGTAACAAATTAGTGCAATGTACGGTGGTGCTTGAAAGTTTGTGAACCCTTTAGATTTTCTATATTTCTGCATAAATATGACCTAAAACATCATCAAATTTTCACACAAGTCCTAAAAGTAAATACAGAGAACCCAGTTAAACAAATGAGACAAAAATATTATACTTGGTCATTTATTTATTGAGGAAAATGATCCAATATTACATATCTGTGAGTGACAAAAGTATGTGAACCTTTGCTTTCAGTATCTGGTGTGACCCCCTTGTGCAGCAATAACGCCAAATAAATGATTGCAGTAACTGTTGGTCAGTCCTGCACACTGGCTAAGAGGAATTTTAGCCCATTCCTCTGTACAGAACAGCTTCAACTCTGGGATGTTGGTGGGTTTCCTCACATGAACTGCTCGCTTCAGGTCCTTCCACAAGATTTCAATTGGATTAAGGTCAGGACTTTGACTTGGCCATTCCAAAACATTAACTTTATTCTTCTTGAACCATTCTTTGGTTGAAGAACAACTTGTGTCATTGTCTTGCTGCATGACCCACCTTCTCTTGAGATTCAGTTCATGGACAAATGTCCTGACGTTTTCCTTTAGAATTCGCTGGTATAATTCAGAATTCATTGTTCCATCAATGATGGCAAGCCGTCCTGGCCCAGATACAGCAAAACAGGCCCAAACCATCCTCAAAACATTTTTCCAATAGCCTTCTGGCTTGTCCGCGTGATCTTTAGCAAACTGGAGACAAGCAGCAATGTTCTTTTTGGAGAGCAGTGGCTTTCTCCTTGCAACCCTGCCATGCACATCATTGTTGTTCAGTGTCTTCCTGATGGTGGACTCATGAACATTAACATTAGCCAATGTAAGAGAGGCCTTCGGTTGCTTAGAATTTATCCAAGGGTTGTTTGTGACCTCGCCGACTATCACCAGAGGTGGACAGTAACGAAGTACATTTACTTCAGTACTGGACTTATGTACACTTTTTGAGTATCTGTACTTTACCTGAGTATTGTTTTTTGGAAACTTATAACTTTAACTTCACTACATTTGAAAGGCAAATATCGTACTTTTCACTCCACTACATTTCTATCAAGGTCCTCATTACTCGTTACTATGAAGTGGCTTTGAAAGTGGATGTTTTTTCTTTTCTTTTCTAAAATGTGACTGATTTTTTCGCAGGTGACACTAAGACAGCCCATCAGTAATCACTAGGGTCACGTCACGTCCAGAGACTGTATAAAATCAAGTTCAATGATTTCTCAGCAGCATTATTAAACACAATCAGTTGATGGCAGAATGGAAGGAGACGGTTCTGGAGAATGCATGCACCCGTGGCCATACCTAGAACCCATGTTTCAGTTTTCTGAAAGGATTAAAGATTCGTTTCGTTTTAAATGTTTGCTTTGTTTACTGAAAACGAACCAAATCACGGCCTACAAAAACTCGCCATCCAACCTGCAGAAGCATATTGAGGTATGTAAACGTTTTATTCCAAGAGGAAGTTTGGAACAAAGTTGTCTGTGCTTTTAGAGCTAATGATAATGTTGCAGTAGCTTTGCAGTCTGGTTAGTAAAATGACTTTCTATGGATTTGCCCACCAAGTTGCCATAGCCTTGTCCACGGCTAATGCTAACATATAGCTCATTAACTTGGACACTGTTAGTTTGTAAAAATGGAGTTACGCTCACGTGAATAACGTTAACTTATCTGAAGTCCTTTCAGAAATATGTTTTAGCATAATCTTACCAAATAAACAGAATGCAGAAATCTTTCTTTTCTTGTAGCATTCGCTACCCAATATGATTTAGAGTTTGAAAAGAGTTTGCTAGCATGTTAGGTGGAGTTTCACTGACTAGCTAGCTTAACATTAAACCACCATGATGGCACAGCATGTGTTCATTTTGTGAATTCACATTCCTGTCTTTGGTAACGGCATTAGGTATTGTAAGTGTCAAGTGTATGTGAGCATCAGGGTTTCCCACACTTGAAAGGGAAGGACTCGGACACAGGATTCCACTCGTCTTGTATTTTATTGGTTTTCAGTGGAACTGACGTTAGAATCAGAAGTAGAATCAGAGGTAGAATCAGAAGTAGAAGCTTGGAGCTTGAAGCCGAAGTTAGAAGGTGAAAAACCTTTAAACATACAAACATAAATAAATGTATGAATAAATGCCTGTTTTTCTACAACAAAGCATGTGTGAATAAATGCTTGTTTTTCTATAACTAAGCCCAAGTTAATTAGGCAACAATATATAAATTTTTATGTATAAGGTAAATTAAGTATTTTTTAACCATTTTTAATCATTCAGGTAATATGTTGTTGAACAAATATAAATGAACAGAAAAACAGTTTTAAACTAAGAACCGTTTTAACCATTAGCCCTTTCACAGGCAGTTTGTTCACTTTAACTGAAGATATTTTACTACACGCCACTGATAAAGAAAGTTTAAATCATTTAACCAATCACAGGTAAGGAACAAACATTTCTCATGCCCACGGATTACTGCGAGCACAGCGTTTGCATATAAAAAAGTTCAGTGGGTTTACCGGTAGCCTTTTTTGTCCTTTTTTCCCTGATGTGCTGTAAAGTTTGTGTTAGTAGCGAATTCTCTTTGCAGCTGCTGCGCTGCTGCTTCGTTACAAACTGAATGTTAATTCTGCCTAGCGTTCTAGAACGACCGCTGTCCTGCTATTGGCTGCCCTGCTAACTAGCGTTGTGATTGGCTGCCTGTTCAGCGCAGCGTGCGTGTGCTGGTAGCGCAGCGATTCAGCGTAGCAGGAAGCGGCGGAGGCAGCTGTCAATCATGTGAGCCTGCGTTCAGGCACTCCTTGTGGCAGGTCGCCGCAACACCTCCCACTCGATCTTGGTGTGGCGCGACACGGGAAGATCGCACCCATCAGGCGAGCTGGTCTCTGCTGACTTGTTCCTCCACTGGGAGGAGGACAATGAGGCGTCGCACATCCCGATGCAGTGTGGTACCCTGTGGGTCCCAGGACTTTTCGGTTGGCTTTGGAGTCTTCACCTGAGCACGTCCACCTAGGGGGACTTTCACATGGACATCCCGGACAATGCCTTTGGAGTCTGCATTCACGCTGACCACTCTTGCAAGCTTGAATTGCCCCCTCAGTGCGTTTTGGTCGCAGAGCCACACTATGTCTCCAACGGCAACATTCCTTTTTGCAGTGTGCCACTTGCTGCGGATGAACAGGTTCGGACCTGCAAGTTGGCTCCAGGACCTTCAGAAGTGGCTAACTTGTGTTTGTATTTCTTGCAGTCTCTTGAAGGGGTAGGTGGTGTAGTCTACTGTTTTGAAGTCTCCAGTTTGTGTGGCTCGGCCAAGCAACAGTGTGTTTGGGGTTACGTAGTTGATGCGGTCCTCACGGCTCTGAACTCTGGCATCGATTGGCCTTTCGTTGGCAAGGTTAGCAGCTAGCTTAAGCACTTTCAGGAACTCACTGAAGGTAAGGCCTCCTCCACCACCAAGGCTTTGCAGAGCTCTTTCCTTCTTGCAGATGATGCAGTTGTTGACAACTTTTTGGGCCAGAATTCTTCCTCTGATCACCCAGGCTCTCTTTCGCATCCGCAGCAGGGTTCCTGCCACTCCGTCATGTCCCTCACTGTGTGCTTCACGGGCCAGGAGAGTGGAGACCCAGGCTTGGTATGGTAGCAGGGGAACAGCATTATGGTCCTCTTTGAAGGCCTGTATCCGCCCTCCACACATCAGGATCCCAGTTACTTGGTCTTTGTATACAAGAAGCCTGTCAGTAGTTGTATTTGGGAAGTTCACACCTTCTTGCGCTGCCAGACATAGTTTCAGGAACACGTTTTTCCTTCCGCTGACAGTGACGACGCCAGATGAGGGTATTGCCTCCCACTTTGCTTCATCTCCCCTCTTGGCATGCAAGAACTTCTTAGCTGCCCTCCAAATCCATGCAACCGTCCCGACCAGCCGTCTTAGACTGCTGAAGCGCCTTTCGTCCAATAGATTTTGGACTGCTGCTACTGTTGGTGGCGGGTTTCTGGACTTGGATTGTGCTTTGTCCTGGACTGCAATTGGGCTTTGTGTCTTCAGCTGACTTCGGGTGAGTACAGCAGTGAATGTTTTCTTCTGCATTTTTGTGACGTTGTCTCTTGCCTGTGCAGCAACATCTTTCGCTGATTTTTTTGGCCACTCACTCTCAGGAAGCTGAAGGAACTGCGGACCTGACTGCCACTTGGATTTCTCGATTAGGTCATCAGGACTGGCCCCTCGGGTGATAATATCTGCAATGTTCTCAGCACCTGGAATCCACCACCAATCTCGGATGTCAGTGCTGCTCTGGATCTCACCAACTCTGTTTGCGTAGAAGGTTTGGTATCCATAACTTTCACGCTGTATGGCACCCAAGATGGTCTGGCTGTCGACTAGATGATACCACCTCTTGACCTCGATTCGGCAGTGCTTTTGGAAGTAATTCTTCAGCCGTGCTGCAAAGACTGCTCCGCACACTTCTGCTTTCACAGGGTCACCTTTATGGTCAAGGGGGGTTTGTTCTCTCACTTGTTCTTTCAACAAGTCCTGGCCGAAGCGCATTTTCTTCCTCTTCTTGGAGAAGTTCACTGCAACCATGACATGTAACTTGTCATCGTCGATGGTGTAGCTGAGGCCCAGGGCTTTGTTATCCTCTTCGGTGAGTTGGTTTGGCAGGATCATGGTGTTTGACTCAATCTTCTCACCTCTCGACTCGCTCCTCCCACTTTGATCCGAGTAGATCCAGGGCTTCATGAAGAACCCTCCTGCTTGAAGGATCTGCTCAATGTTGGATGTGAGGCATTTCAGGTGGTCGAGGTTGTTGTGGGAAGTCAATATGTCATCGACGTAGGCATCCTCTTCGAGGACACGTCTCTCTTCTTTGAAGTGGTTGAATGAAGGCAGGCTGGCGGTCTCTCGCATGGCAACTTGGGCTATGCAACCAGCAGGTTTGTCTCCAATGACAGCTGCAGTGCGCATGGATCTTGCGAAGTGAGTCTTGGAGGTGTGGGCCGTTAAGGTGACTTCTTCAAAGAGGTCCGGGTGTGTGCCTCCAATGGTTTTGCCAAGCGGGCCATCCCAGAGCACCAAGTCACCAACAGAACGAACCTTCTGGGGTACCAGCTGCCCTTCTTTGTGGCTGATGAGGAGTTGGATCTCCTTTGGTCTTGCCAGATCTTCCAGGGAGATGTCTGAGAAGATTTTCTGCAGTTTTTTCGCTGGAACATGTCTGTGGACTTCCGCTATTTTGTCAAGTCCATAGCAGATGAGTTGGTGTGCTTTGAGTGTCCCTCTTGGGGTGCTGACTCGTATCTTAAGCAAATAGCGCTTGGTTGCAACAGACACCTTCATCCCTCCAACGCCATGAACCTCCAGCGTGACGTCTTCACTTCTCAGGTTCAACTTGCTTGCAGCTTTGTGCGTTATGTAGTTTGTGTCTGATGCCAGGTCGATGAGGGTCCCGACACTCTGTCCGTCATTAGCAGTGACATTGAGCAGCATTAGGATGACTGGGTACTCGGTGAGGCAGTGTTCATCTAGAAGACCTCTCTCAGCAGCACTGGAGGCATCTCGACACTGTTGTGCCAGCTCTGGTGTGAGTTTGGAGAGGAACTGCTCCTGGGTTTCAGTGAGTCTTCTGCCCTCAGCCCTCACTGGACTGAACTTGGGTGTTCTTTGGGACTGGGGTCTGGTAACTGGACAGAGGAGGAAGTGGTGTTGATCTTTGCATTCTGGATTCCCGCACAGGTAGGTGGTTTTCTTGCAGCTTTCACCAGTGTGGACTTCGAGGCATCTTTTGCAGGCACCGAGTTGTTGTGCTGCATCCCTCTTCTCCGATGGCTTTAGGTTGGTTCTAAACTTTCTGCAGAAGTACAGTTTTCTTCTGTGCTTTGGGTCACCACAGACGATGCAGCCTGCTGCGTCACCGTTGGATGACACTGCGGGATTGTTGGTTGCTTTTGTTCTGGCTTGCTTCAGGAACTTGGTCTTGTCCTTGGCAGGTTCAACGCCATCTTTCAGCTGGTCAAGTTGCTCATATATGGCTTCCTGTGATTTTAGGTAAGCCAGCAGCTTGTCAAAGCGGTTGTGATGGTCCACAGCGTTACTCACATCAGCAGCATAGGTGAGCCAGTCTTTCTTTAAAGTTTCTGGAAGCTTGCCCTCAATGGATTTGGTCACAATGGGGTTCTTTATGGCCTTGGCATTGTCCAGTTCATTTAAGTCGTAGAGAGCTTTTTCCACTGTTTGGATGAGCTCGATGACTCTTCTCGGCTGGCCGGCTTTGACTGCAGGAGTTGCTTGTAGATCTTCAATGATCTCGAGAGCAATGTTGGCTTGGTTCCCAAACCGGTTATCCAGGACTCTGAAGATTTCGTTTGAGGAGCTGTAGGTCGACAGGTGTAGGTTTTCGGCCACCTTTTCATCGATGCTGTCGAGCAGCTGGAATTTCTTGACCTCTCTAGACCCTGTCAGTTCACCCTGCTTCTGTAGAGCTTCCCACTCCTTCTTCCACCTGTAGTAACTTCACTGGTTGCCAGCAAACTTTGGAAGGGCTGTGGCTTTCAGTTTTATTGCTGGCACTGGAGCTGTACGGTGGACAGTGGGCTCTTCAGATTCTGTCTTGATTTTTGCAGCTTTGATGAAGGCGGCCTTGCGCGACACCAGCTGGGGAAGTTGCACTTCGAGCTCTGTCATGCGGTGATCAAAGTCTCTTTGCTCTGCAGCGGGAGCCCAGCGGTTCCAGTCACGGTGCGCTTCTTTTGCCTTCAGCACCAACATCTCAAAGTGCTTCAGCATGAACTCATATGCCTCCAGAGTCACGTCGAGCTGGGCAGAGGAGACATTCTTGCAGTCAGCTTCAGCGATGTATAGAGCAAGGGGCAGCTCTTTCTCCCCATACGATTCCCAGAGTGTTTGTTGAATTAGGAGCTTTGCTTCTTTAGTCCTCTGCTTACAGTATGCCTCTATCTTCTCCAGGTCGGCTTTCTTCTCGGCGCCCAGGTCCTCTACAGCGGCTGCTTCTGCCATGTAGGCGGCCTCAATCTCTTCGTTCGCCTCCATGAGTCTCGAGCTTTCTGCTGTAAGCTTGTTGAAGTTTTGCTTTAGCTCCTCCACAGTCATCTCTGAGTGTGTTCTTGCAATGCAGTTAGCAAGACGGGAGAAAAGTCTTTTGGCTGTGGTTCGCTCTGTTTTCAGTTCTTCTAATGACTTCGCCATTTCGTTTCTTTTTCCAGATGACTTCTAGCTTTATCCTCCAGGCCCCCAGGTGAAGTGTCTTCCCTTTCTGTTGGGTTGTGGCACGAGTGGAGTCTTGCTTCTTGGTCACTGGTTTCGGTTTGATGCACTGGTGCAGCGGTGATTCACTGGCAGTTGTCTGGCAGTCGTCAGTTTCCACTGGTGCATCGGTTTTTCACTGTCAAGTGTATGTGAGCATCAGGGTTTCCCACACTTGAAAGGGAAGGACTCGGACACAGGATTCCACTCGTCTTGTATTTTATTGGTTTTCAGTGGAACTGACGTTAGAATCAGAAGTAGAATCAGAGGTAGAATCAGAAGTAGAAGCTAGAAGCTTGGAGCTTGAAGCCGAAGTTAGAAGGTGAAAAACCTTTAAACATACAAACATAAATAAATGTATGAATAAATGCCTGTTTTTCTACAACAAAGCATGTGTGAATAAATGCTTGTTTTTCTATAACTAAGCCCAAGTTAATTAGGCAACAATATATAAATTTTTATGTATAAGGTAAATTAAGTATTTTTTAACCATTTTTAATCATTCAGGTAATATGTTGTTGAACAAATATAAATGAACAGAAAAACAGTTTTAAACTAAGAACCGTTTTAACCATTAGCCCTTTCACAGGCAGTTTGTTCACTTTAACTGAAGATATTTTACTACACGCCACTGATAAAGAAAGTTTAAATCATTTAACCAATCACAGGTAAGGAACAAACATTTCTCATGCCCACGGATTACTGCGAGCACAGCGTTTGCATATAAAAAAGTTCAGTGGGTTTACCGGTAGCCTTTTTTGTCCTTTTTTCCCTGATGTGCTGTAAAGTTTGTGTTAGTAGCGAATTCTCTTTGCAGCTGCTGCGCTGCTGCTTCGTTACAAACTGAATGTTAATTCTGCCTAGCGTTCTAGAACGACCGCTGTCCTGCTATTGGCTGCCCTGCTAACTAGCGTTGTGATTGGCTGCCTGTTCAGCGCAGCGTGCGTGTGCTGGTAGCGCAGCGATTCAGCGTAGCAGGAAGCGGCGGAGGCAGCTGTCAATCATGTGAGCCTGCGTTCAGGCACTCCTTGTGGCAGGTCGCCGCAACAGTAAGTGTTGTGGCAATAATACAACGATGCGTTGACAGAAAATGTACTTTTAATACTTAAGTATTCTAAAAAGCAAGTACTTCAGTACTTTCACTTAAGTAAAAATTTGACTGTTCAACTTTCACTTGTATCGGAGTAACATTTGACCAGTGGGATCTGTACTTTGACTTACGTAATGAAGTTGGGTACTTTGTCCACCTCTGACTATTACACGCCTTGCTCTTGGAGTGATCTTTGTTGGTCGACCACGCCCAGGGAGGGTAACAATGGTCTTGAATTTCCTCCATTTGTACACCATCTGTCTGACTGTGGATTGGTGGAATCCAAACTCTTTAGAGATGGTTTTGTAACCTTTTCCAGCCTGATGAGCATCAACAACGCTTTTTCTGAGGTCCTCAGAAATCTCTTTTGTTCATGCCATGATACACTTCCACAAACATGTGTTGTGAAGATCAGACTTTGATAGATCCCTGTTCTTTAAATAAAACAGGGTGCCCACTCACACCTGATTGTCATCCCATTGACTGAAAACACCTGACTCTAATTTTACCTTCAAATTAACTGCTAATCCTAGAGGTTCACATACTTTTGCCCCTCACAGATATGTAATATTGGATCATTTTCCTCAATAAATAAATGACCAAGTATAATATTTTTGTCTCATTTGTTTAACTGGGTTCTCTTTATCTATTTTTAGGACTTGTGTGAAAATCTGGTGATGTTTCAGGTCATATTTATGCAGAAATATAGAAAATTCTAAAGGGTTCACAAACTTTCAAGCACCACTGTATGTCCTCTTCTGCTGCTATCCACTGTGCTGCTGCAAACAGGAAATTTCCTCATTGTGGGATAATAAAGTTCTTCTTATCTTATCTTATTATGATACACTGTACCATTATTTGTGTGTGAGATGCACAAACAGTTACCATGACTGTTATAGATAGACAGACAGACAGACAGACAGATAGATAGATAGATAGATAGATAGATAGATAGATAGATAGATAGATAGATAGATAGATAGATAGATAGATAGTCAGTCGGGGTGGGAGTTAGTTGGTGTGTGTGGTGGCTGTGATCTGTGATCTGCTCGACATTGGGGGGGGTAAGGTAGAGATGGGGTAGGGGCAGAGTCCTTGAGGTGTGAACGATGAGGGCTGCAGCCAAGGTGTAATCATGAGATACAAGTCATTCTGATTAAATGTTCTCCTTATTATGAAATAGGTCTAGTAAGTTAGTATTCTGACAAAATAAGTCATCATTCTGAGATAAAAAGCAATAATTATGAGATGGGTTCTCATTATTATGACATACTACATGACTTCATTTTTGTTCCATACTTACGCAACATAGTGATGTCGTGGTTAGCACTGTTGCCTCACAGTAAGGAGGTTCTGGGTTCGAGCCCAGTGGCTGACGAGGGCCTTTCTGTGTGGAGTTTGCATGTTCTCCCCGTGTCTGCATGGGTTTCCTCTGGGTGCTCTGGTTTCCCCCACAGTCCAAAGACATGCAGGTTAGGCTAATTGGCGACTCTAAATTGACCGTAGGTGTGAATGTGAGTGTGAATGGTTGTTTGTCTCTATGTGTCAGCCCTGCGATGATCTGGCAACTTGTCCAGGGTGTACCCTGCCTTTCGCCCGTAGTCAGCTGGGATAGGCTCCAGCTTGCCTGCGACCCTGTACAGGATAAGCAGTTACAGATCATGGATGGATGGACTTGTGCAACACGGGAGTTAGTTGGTGTGTGTGGTGGCTGTGATCTGCTAGACGTTGGGGGGGGGGGGAAGGTGGAGATGGGGTAGGGGCAGAGTCCTTGAGGTGTGAACGATGAGGGCTGCAGCTAAGGTGTAATCATGAGATACAAGTCATTTTGATTAAATGTTCTCCTTATTATGAAATAGGTCTAGTAAATTAGTATTCTGACAAAATAAGTCATCATTCTGAGATAAAAAGCAATAATTATGAGATGGGCTCTCATTATTATGATGTACTACGTGACTTCATTTTTGTTCCATACTTTCGCAACATAGTGATGTCGTGGTTAGCGCTGTCACCTCACAGTAAGAAGGTTCTGGGTTCGAGCCCAGTGGACGATGAGGGCCTTTCTGTGTGGAGTTTGCATGTTCTCCCCGTGTCTGTGTGGGTTTCCTCTGGGTGCTCCGGTTTCCCCTACAGTCCAAAGACATGCAGGTTAGGCTAATTGGTGGCTCTAAATTGACCGTAGGTGTGAATGTGAGTGTGAATGGTTGTTTGTGTCTATGTGTCAGTTTTGTGATGACCTGGTGACTTGTCCAGGGTGTATCCCGCCTCTCGCCCATAATCAGCTGGGATACAGATAATGGATGGATGGACTTGTGCAACATGCAGTTTTGTTTTGAGTTGCATGCATATACATTAAACAGTCACATGCTTGTTGTTTAAACCAACACACTATAGACCCCTTTCACATGACGTCACCGCGCCGCGAGATTTTGTTAGGCGCCATATTGGAAGACCAAGTACATGCACTCACAATATAAAACAAAGTACGAGCGAGAGTAAAGTGACACGATGGATGATAATTCTGGTTATGTGAGTACATTACCAGCTGCAGAAAGGGCACGGTATGTGGAGAAACTGGCTGTGATTGATGGGTTTGACCCATATGATAAGACTCACGGCAAGGGAGAATGGAAACATAAGGAGGACCTGACACCAATTCTGCCATCTGTTTGCTATCCAGACATTGTAAACTATTTGTTGTTTACACCCAGTGCCTACACTCAGTGTTCGAACTATGCCGATATTTTCAGGGGGTCCCTTTTTTTCCCTTGGGGGTGTGTGTGCTTGCGCTTGTCTCGGAGCGCGGATCTCCAAACACATGAGAAGCCTATCTTACGCACATATCACGCGGACTCCACACCTCCACACACGCATCGCGTCTGAAGTCATAACTCATCAGGGGAAATCGTGTCCGCATTGGCATGTTCAAAAAACAACCTTGCGTCAACAATGATACCACACGCAAGGAAAAAAAAACAGTCAGGCTACTCAACAACCAACCTGGCAGCAGCGAGCAAGCCCCAAACCATCCTAAATTATTATTATTATTATTATTATTAAATTGTAGAAGTCTGGGAGGCTTGCTCCTCATACAGTTATCAACTTGGGGCCAATTTAGCATGTTTTAAATCTGAATTTCTTGCGTTTGCTTACCTCAAAGTGTCCGCAGATCATGCACAGACTTATCCATTATATCCACAGTTTTTTGCCAAGTCTCACACAGGTTTCTTTCAAGTCTACTGTTGGGCCAATAAATCATAAATAAAACAGCTCAGATTTGTTTGTTTAAGTCATTTGCCACTCCACTTTATTCTCGTGGGTTCACATACCGCTGCCGTTATTATCCCCTTATCACGAGTTTGTTGGTCTTCCAAAATGGCGCAGGGTCTGTTTACTTCCAGTTTCGGGTGACGTCAGTGAAAGGGGTCTATACCTTGTAAAGGTATTTGAGCCATTCCACCAAATCGGTGCCATTTCCGTCCCAAGAAAATTATATTTATAAATGCACATAAAAATGTACTTTAAAATACATTTCCTTATTACGCAGAATGTCCTGCACATTGATCTGATTTCAAATTTAAGATATATAATTGGAAGGATTAATAAAAACTACCTAAAACACTGAAAAATAGCATGTGTTACCTGTCCCCGCACTCTAACTTTATACTTAACTATGAAATATTATGATTAAAATCCTTCAGAAACAGTATTTCTTTTGCACTGTTGTGTGACTCCATATCCTATCCATGGTTTAAATATATTTTTTTTCATAAGAAATTTGGCGGCACGGTGGTGTAGTGGTTAGCGCTGTCGCCTCACAGCAAGAAGGTCCTGGGTTCGAGCCCCGTGGCCGGCGAGGGCCCTTCTGTGCGGAGTTTGCATGTTCTCCCCGTGTCCGTGTGGGTTTCCTCCGGGTGCTCCGGTTTCCCCCACAGTCCAAAGACATGCAGGTTAGGTTAACTGGTGACTCTAAATTGACCGTAGGTGTGAGTGTGAATGGTTGTCTGTGTGTCGGCCCTGTGATGACCTGGCAACTTGTCCAGGGTGTACCCCGCTTTTCGCCCGTAGTCAGCTGGGATAGGCTCCAGCTTGCCTGCGACCCTGTAGAAGGATAAAGCGGCTACAGATAATGAGATGAGATAAGAAATCCACAATATCTTAGTTAAAATACACATTTTAGTCGTGTCCCTGGGTTTTCACTCAGTCCTGTTACCCAAACATATTACCCCATCTGACAAATTTGGAACATTCCATAAATCACATGCTCAACCAGAAGTTACATCAGTTGTGTCTTCTGAAAGCCATGGGAAGACCAAAAGTTAGTTCTCTCATTTACTTTTCTGTATATTTGATGATTTTTTAACTTTGACTGATAAGGTCAATGTCAACATACTGTCACGTTACTTAAATTATTTTTTAGATGATATTTGTTGGCGGCACGGTGGTGTAGTGGTTAGCGCTGTTGCCTCACAGCAAGAAGTTCCGGGTTCGAGCCCCGCGGCCGACGAGGGCCTTTCTGTGTGGAGTTTGCATGTTCTCCCCGTGTCCGCGTGGGTTTCCTCCAGGTGCTCCGGTTTCCCCCACAGTCCAAAGACATGCAGGTTAGGCTAACTGGTGACCCTAAATTAACCGTAGGTGTGAATGTGAGTGTGAATGGTTGTCTGTGTCTATGTGTCAACCCTGTGATGACCTGGCAACTTGTCCAGCTTTCGCCCGTAGTCAGCTGGGATAGGCTCCAGCTTGCCTGCGACCCTGTAGAACAGGATAAAGCGGCTAGAAATAATGAGATGATATTTGTTTATTTTAAAAATACAGATTTTTGGTAAATCACTAGAATGTGCCAAGTGTGGTCATGCTATTAGCGATGACGCCATGTGGCTTAATTCCATGTATTAGCTAATCCTAGGCTAAAAACTCAGTCCTGTTACTGTCAGAGTTTTGGTAACAGGACTGAAAAAAATGCAGCCATCTTTGACTTCCAAACCTTGTAACGTAGCCTGAGGTTGACCAATACACATTTTGAATAGTTAAATATGTGTTATTATAATCAGTGTTGAAAAGATATAACAAATTAAGTTTAATTTGGGAGTGGTACAACAAGCAAAATGGCACCCATTCGGTGGAATGTCCCAATAGGTATTGTTTATTTTGCAGGTATCATGTTTTTTTCTTCTGTATCGCTGGAGAAATACCAGCTGTCAGAACCAAATTCCTTGCGTGTGTGTGTTTAAACATAATTCTGATTCTGATTCCGATTTTAATTTTATGTAATTTTGGATGCAGCTAAACCAGGAGTGTTCTGATTGGCTATGGTCGTGACACGCTTCACTGACGTCATCAGCCTCTTCAGGGAGGCGTTCGTGTGCGCATGCGCGTGGTTTGTTTAGCCTTTGTCGCTGCAAACTGATGAACCTGCTTTGTGTTTCTTCTCTTCTTCACCTCGAGATCCAAACAAGAAGTCACGCTTTCAAGGAGATCTTTTGCGATGCCAGGGGGAAAAAAATGATAAAGATTGTGTGCTGAAAAAAAATAAAAATCTCCGCTGATGTAATCTAAGCTCTGGAAGTCGGACATGTACACAAACAAAACCGACGCTGGGGTTTAAGGTGGTGCTCTGAGAACTCAGGAGCTGAAAAGTTCAAGTGCGCAACAAAGAAATAAAAACAACAGCGTGATGACGGGACTCGGGAGTTAAAAACAGGAGCGCGTCTCCGATTAATCGATGAATCCAGCTACCATGAAAGAGGAAAAGAGGATTTATTTGCGAAGGCAGCACATGGAATACGACAGCAGGGTTCACCTTTCCAGCTGCCTTGACGACGCGGAGAAGGGAACAGGAAGAGGAGGAGGAATCGTGTGGATTATAAGCGATCCTGAATAATCATCATAAAAATAATCGATCGGTGCGGATTATCGACGATTTGCAGGGAGATGGAGACCGTTGGGAAATTCGAGTTCAGCAGGAAGGATCTTGTAGGCCACGGGGCATTCGCGGTGGTCTTTAAAGGCAGGCATCGAGAGGTAAAAAACAAACAAACATATATTTCGATTATTAACCCGATCAGTAAAATCGCTTACCTTGCTAGCATTGTTTTGTGCGCGTGCGCGCGTGGGTTTTAATCACAATAGGCCTGGGAGCGCGCACGCACGCGCGCGCACATCAACAACAGTCCTCCTTAAAAAAAATCTGGCCTTTGTAGAAGAATTGAATAATAAATGTTATTTTTAATCTGCACTGCATCACGCTTTTGTGCATTAGATTTGCTTTTATATCATTTCTGTTTATCTGTGCACATAAATATAAATGCTTTTCATTCACCGTGCATTATTATTATTATTTATTTTCTAAGCTTTAAACTATCAACAAATCATTATTTTTTCCACTGTTTTAACACACGTCCTAATAAACCTACATTTCAGTTGACTTTAGTGTCATGTCACGATGTCAAACCTTCCTTAAAATCGTCAGTGCATTTTCGACATGTCCAGACATGCTTACACATTTCTTGACTGTCCTTGTGATTTTTAAAATGTTTGCTGATGAAATAATTTGTTGTTTTGTGGATAGAAACATGACTGGGAGGTTGCTGTGAAATGCATCAATAAAAAGAATCTAGCAAAATCACAAACATTACTGGGAAAAGAGATCAAAATATTAAAGGTAAGCTCTGATCTATGTGGTCTGAAAATATAGGATATTTTGGTTGTTGTTGTTAAATGTTTGTAAATTTCACGTTGGCGTTTTCTTTTAAAGGAGCTGAAACATGAAAACATCGTCGCATTACATGATTTTCAGGTCAGTATGAGTGAAACCAGGATCTACCGTTTTTGCTGTTTTGTGTAACTCCACCCATTGAAGTATGTCATGATATGCACGCCACAGCCTGGACGGTCTGCCATTGGTCCGTTGCTGTCACGTGGCTAATGTTGACATGACATGTGCGTTGGATGCAAAATTTTTTTTTTTTTTTTTTATTGTCAGATAGCATTGCATACATTTTGTATAAAAAACATATATAACAGTCTGCCAGGGGTTATGGCATGGAAATAATAGTAAAAAAAAACCAGGAAAATAAATAAATTTACATGAATGCATTGTAAAGCACAAAAAGGGAATAAGACTTCACAGCTTTCTTATTAAGAGAGCAAGAGATGGACGCTATATAATGATTTACATAAATGGAGAATTCAATAAAGGTTGGCTTTACATTTTGAAATTTTGACTTGTGTATATAATGTTTGGCTAAAATGATAATGAGGTTAATTAAGTAAAACTCAGAAGTGGCATTCCTGTCTTGAGTAACAAAACCAAAGAGTACATTTTCCCACTTCAAAGCAAAATCAGGGTAGACAGAATCTATAATATATCTTGATAGTTTAGACCAAAATGTCTTTGTATATGAGCATAACCAAAATAAGTGTACAAGTGTTTCTCTGTGATCCCTACAAAAGGTGCAGTTTACATCAATATCTTTTTAAGTTTCTGTAAATAGTGGTTGGTTGGGTAAAACCTATGTATCAACTTAAAAGAAATCTCTCTGACCTTATTAGTCAAGCAGAATTTATGTGGTAGCAGCCACACTTTATCCCAGCAAATGTCCCCTACATAACTAGACCAGAATGATAAAGAAGGTGGCGCAGTGCGTTGGATGCAAAAGCAGCTTCTCTAACCGGTCAGAATGTGTCGCTCACGAACGAGTCGGCTCTTTTACTGAACAATGATTCAGAGTCGACTTGGGAATGGTGAGATGTGTTTGAGTAGTGTGTATGGGAGGGATAAAATAGAATAATCACTGTTTAAAATATCTCGGATTCAAATATCACAAAATGGCAACGAGCAGTTTGGAAAACGAAAGAGTCGATTCATACAAGTGAATCAAAGATCCGACTCACTGAAAAGAGCCGAAATTCCTATTAGATTTTTATCTGGTTGATTTCTTGATTTACAGGGGGGGGGAAGGACAAAAAAATTTTACCCAACAAGACATTTTTGTTTTCTGTATGTTCAGTCATTTCTTCAACATCACAAATAGCAATAATCAATCAGTTATTAACAAATACAGGCTATAAAAATCATCGCCTTTCATTTTGTCTGAGCATTTTTTTAAAAAATTCTCATTTGTCGTATCTTTCCCATTTCTATTTACGTCTCTCTTTTACTTCTGCCAGACTGACGTTTTTTATTATAATGACATATCCTAATCTAATATTACGTTCACACCTATTCGTCAATTTATTGGATCTGAATCAGAGTGGAATTGATTCTTCTTTGTCGTTTGCTAGCTGGTTGGGTTTAGTTACATACTACATATAATTTGATGAACTGAAAAAAGCATGAAACAAGGTGTCATGTAGGGCAAAAAGTATGCTCGTAGAAGGTTTTCATTTATTTGATCAGAAATGCGGTGGGGTTTTCTGGGGTGGGGGGTTAAAACAAATCTTTTAAAAAATGTGTTGAAATCATGAAAATATGGAGGCACAGTAGCCTAGTAAACTAGACCCACCCGCCTAGCGGCCAAAAATATTTTTGCCTAGCGAGTGGGTCTAGCCTCACACCATATAAACAAAAACACCCTGGGCATCAAATCGTGTCCGCCAATCACAACGCAAGGTTTTTGTTTGGATTCTTTGGGAGAAAAATGAGTGTATGTGGTACAGACTCCAAACTTGTGGTCATTATCTCCAAACTTCTTAATATCTAGAACCTGTTTATTAATTAATATGCATTTTGAAAAATTATTTATTTCTAGGTCTCCTCCACTGCTTTCTGTCGCTCGTGACTACGTCACAGTCACTGTTGCGCTGATTGGTCAGAGCGTTGGCCTATACGCCCAGAGACAGTTTGAAAGACAGCGGTTTGTTCCTCCCACCCCCTTCGGAAATGTCTACGGATCGAGGCAAGACTAAAGATTCACATTTAGTCCGGCTTGCCAGGCTAGAGGCACCGGTCAATCGCTGCTTTTTAAAACTTTTTGTCTTTTGTTTTGTTGACCCAGAGCACGCCGCAGTTCTCCAGAGCTACAGCTCTGTCCTTTGGCTCAGTTTGTGCCTCAGAGCTACAGTAAAATATTGAACGCAATCAAAAATTCACTTCATGTTTGGTTCAGTTCATGCAGTTAAGTCGATTCAGAGTTGAATCGCTTGCTTTCTGCACTAGAGTTCTCTTAGAACTGGACCGAGACCGTCTCGCTGATGGTCAAAGACTACTGTGTTCACTTTTTCTGTATCCATGCCTGCATAAATGAACCATACGGTAAAGGTAAACACACCAGGGTTCAAGTCATAGCTTTGAGACATGGTATGTAAAATATCTTTGTCAGTACAAATTATCTAGACACATCATTTGGCTGTTTGGAGTAACCAGTTCAGCAGTTATGTAAAGTTAGATTGTGGGTGACTGCTCTAAAACTATGCAAGGTATTTTACAATTTTTATTACATTGTTGTGCCTGAGGTACTTGGCGTATCTTACTTGACCTCCATTTCATCATTAGGGTTGTCTCTTATAGTCATTATATATATATATATATATATATATATATATATATATATATATATATAAAATGTGTATATGTATGTATGTATGTATATGTACATACAGTGTTTGTTCATTCGACCTGACTACAAGAAGCAGTGTTCAGTCCAGTGTCACTGATCTGTCCTCATTACATGATTGAAAATGAAAGAGGTGTGTTGACTTTCTGCAGGCCGGCATAGAGAATGGAGCGAAAGTACACCTCTTGAATTAGATATAAGGATCAGATTAAGAGAGATCATATTTTTGTGTGCATCCAAAAGCTTGAGTTTGGACCGGGCTAAAAGAACTTTATAGCCTCAGTTATAAAGGTTAAGGTTGGTCAAAAAACACGGCTGAGGTTTTTTGGTATAATATATTTGAAAAAGTCCTTATCTCCAAACTTGCAGATAAACCTGGTTTGATCAGGTTCTTTCTGGCAGTCAGTCATCTCAAAGGAAAAGAAAAGGACATGGAAGTGACTTGAAGCCTCAGTATGGTTGCATAAAAAGTATAAAAGCGGTGCAGTCGAGCTTCCCTGTGCTCTGAATTTACAATGTATAAACACACTTCATTGCAGTGAAAAGCTAAGGTTGTGGCTAATGTCAAATATGTCTAAATAATTAGGATTAACTATCACAGACATTACCGAGCTACATGTGTTGTGCGTAATAAACTGAAATTTCTGGTCTAACCAGGGTCTGAAGCTCAGCTAGCAGACTCATAAGACATGTTTGTGTGGTTGCACGGAAACCTCTATTGTATATTCTGAAGTAATTGAATATTGAATCGTGGTTTACAAGGTAAATATCTTGGTTACGGCCAACAATTTTTTTTTTTTTTAAAGAAAAGTGAAATATTTTGTATTTTAGACAAGACAGACAACGTTCCAAACACTGAAACTTCTTGAAAAGCAATATATGATTATAATGTGGACTTGATAATGCCTGAAAATGCCTTTCTCTGCCAAGAAAATTAGTTATTTAATGAGAGTAAGAGATGGTTTCTGATTCAACAATCAGGTAGAGCCGTATACAAAGTCAAGATTTTATTTTTACACGTAAAGTTGTAACTTCCAGGGTCTTTTTTTGACAGGACAAAGACTTCAGAGTGGATTTTTTTTTAAAGAAAGAAATAAACCAGTAAGGGAATAACTGTGTGTTTTTTTTTTTTTTTTTTTTTTTTATCTGTTATAATGTAAGTGAGGATAGGACCTAACTTGTTTCACCATGTTCCACGACATTAATCACGTGTAAATACAATATAAACAAATCAAACCTGTGTTTCGATATTTAATAAATACAAATGATCCCTGTTGGCAGACTGCCATTGTATAAGAGGAATAAAACACTTTAGCGTGTGCTGTTATTGGCAAAATGTCTCCCATCATTCGTTAATTATCTACTCTCACAGAACACCATGTCTTGTTTTGTTCTTTGCTTGTTTCATCGTGTACGATATAACGGGCTGTACTGGCACTAATCCGAGTTAATAGGACACTAGTTGAGGTTTAGCCACCAAAAAAAAAAAACCTGTCTTGGGGAAGGAAAGTATGTAAAAATGTACTTTCTTGTAGGGTTTGTTTGGTTGATTTAGTTTTTAACATTTATACTTTACTTAAAAGTATGAGTCGCTGTGATGCTGATTTATTTTTGCATATCAAGCAACAGGGTTTGTTGAATCAATAAACGATGAACAGAATTATGTTCTACATTAAAATGTAGCTTTTTAAATATCCTAATGCATATTTTTGCGTCTAGTTTCTTAAATATTAAAGTAGTGAATTCTATTCCAACATTCCCAGGAATTATGTCCTGTGAATAATAATAATAATAATAATAAAAAAACCTGTCATTGTTCTGTTCATAGTCATATGCTCTTATCATATATGACAACCTTGCAGTCTTCATTAGCGACTTATCATCCAGTAAACATGCCTCGTGTGGAGACGCGGTTGTCAGTGTGTGTTTTTTTTTGTTTTTTTTTTCCCATGCTAAGAATAGAGCTTTTATAGCTTAGCTGTTATAAAAGATGAGTTCTCAGATCTATAATGCAATAAAAACGAGTCAAGCCTGTATACAAGGCAGTTAAGTCACTAGCCATGTTTCTGGTTGGCTTCAAATCTCCAGAACAACACAACGAAAAACTTTAGCCTCGCTGAATCAGCAGAAGTGGATCAGCTCGATGCGGCGGCTCTGATTGGCTGCCGTGAGAGTGAAGTGAGGTCAGCTGTTGCTAAACTGCCATGGGAGGAGAATGGCATTGTTTGGCTATGAAGGACTTTGTTTGCAGAGGTCAGCTGCATTCAGAGCTTGGAAAAAGTCGAGTTTATTGCTGGGTGTTGCCAAGTAGGAATGTAAGTTCTTTCCACTGAATGGTGGAAAACGTGGATAAGGGTTTAAGTTGCATGGTCTAATTAAAAATAATAATAAAAATAAATGGCATGATTCTTGCCAAACTTTTTTTTTTAATCAGACACGAGAGTTAGGAACGACAATTCTGTGGCCCCATGCATGAACCTGATAACCCACATTTTTAAAAATGAGAAAATTGAATCTGAACATAATAATCCGTAAATTTGATATCAGTCAACCAGACACAGATTTGAGGTTTGTAAGGGTTTCATTAACATGTCTCCAGTTAGTCTGAAAATTGCACTGGTGAAAATTTTAAACAGCTAAGAAAAATACAGATAAAAATATGTGGGTTATCAGGTTCATGCATGGGGCCACAGAATTTTGCTCACCTTAATAATTTTTCAGATCAAATTACTTCTGTAACGTTCTACTCTTTTAAAATGTCATCGTTAAAAATATCACAACTTGGCATAAAACATTTTATTTATTTACTTACCTACTTATGGTTATTTACCAGTTGTCACCACTATGTTATTTCAAATTTAGCAACTTTGAGGAAATGATATTTCAGTGAAAAGCTTGTTTCTTGGTATGCCAGTTTCAGTCATTATGATAGACACATCCAGTTTATTTTAATAACCTCACAAACCACAGTGTTTTTTTTTTTTTTTTGCTTGCTTTTTTGTTTTTTTTGGGGGGGCTGTGTTCAGACCCAGACACCTCCGTTTCCAGCTGATCTGCATTCATGAAACGACATGTTTATTCCTATCCTAATCCTCATTATTACATAGGAATATAGATTTAATGTAGGTTGGTGTAAGGAGTCTCTACTGTCAGCGCTTTGGAACGTTTGAGTAGGTTTTCCACCATGGGAAAGTCTTCAGGACAGGGTTTTGCCCTTTTCAAGCTGCATTTTTTTTTTCTTTTTTTTTTTTTTTGTTTGGTTGTTTTGTTTGTTTTTCAAGAAAGAGGAAAGAAGCAAGGCTGGTTCGAGGACTATTGAGAACTGTTATACTTAATGTTGTTGAATATCTTAAGAACGTTTCAGAACATTGAATGTAACTATAAATGGATAAAAAGTACAAAATGTAGTCTCTGGCAAATTTCTTTCTTTCTTTTTCATTCTTTCTGGCAATATAGCACGGGTCTTTCTTTCTTTCTGGCACTATAGCAGTGGTCTTTCTTTCTGGCACTATAGCAGTGGTCTGTCTGTCTCTATTTTCTTTCTTTCTGGCAATATAGCAGTGGTCTTTCTTTCTTTCTGGCAATATAGCAGTGGTTTTTTTTCTTTCTTTCTTTCTTTCTTTCTTTCTTTCTTTCTTTCTTTCTTTCTGGCAATATAGCAGGGGTCTTTCTTTCTTTCTGGCACAAAAGCAGGGGTCTGTCTGTCTCCTTTTCTTTCATGAACATGACAGGCTTTTTTTAAATTTATTTATTTATTGTCTTATTAACTTAAAGACATTTATAAAAAAATAAAGAAATCGGTGAGTAATGACTGATAATTGTTAACATGGCTAACTTGTTTCATAGACGTTACATGACATTAAATGTACTGTAAATATAAACAAATATTTTAAAAAGTATGATGTTTTTAAAAAATGGTTAGTGTTAGCAAAATGCCAAATATTATAGTCCTAAATTGTACATATACAGTGGAGTTATTGTAATAAAACTTCAGGACATCCTGTTTCTGGAAAATAATCAGCGTTGGCATAGTAACTACAGGTCCACTTTGTTTCCAGCTACGTCACATAAGCTGGTTGTTGATAATTTTCCTATAACGCTGCACCCCATTGTGTTTTATTCTTCACTGATTGAGATTTTCTAATCTTTTGAAAGTCTATTTGTGGCTTTGAGTTAAACTGCTTCATGTTGTTCTTTATAGGAAACGGCGAGCTCTGTGTATTTGGTGATGGAGGTAGGATTTTTTTTAAGCTTGTATTTGTTTTATGCGTTTAATCCACTTTTTTTTCAGATAACGATTTAAATGCATTCAGCCCTCAGGCTTAAAAAGAGTCCTGCAGGGGTGTACAAGTGGCAGCCAGGTCCTTTAAATACTGCATGCAAAATGTACATAACACTCGAGTGTGAAAGACTTGAATTCTGTGGAATGGTTCTGGAAATAGTTCTCTCAGATCTCAGTTGGAGGCATCATGAGGGTTATCAGAGGTTACGGACTGGTTAAAAGGTGCCCGGTGGGGCGTGAGGGGGTGGGGAAGAAGTAGCCAAAGCAGGGACCTGGGTTAATATGCATTTCAATGTGTCACAGCCTGATTCATTGTCCCTAATCCTTAGTGCTTCATTTGAATGAATTGGTTGCTGCTTTAGTTAGTTATTCAGCGTTAAAGATTCAAGATGTTTCTCATTTCTTTTTAACAGTATTGTAATGGAGGAGACCTGGCTGACTACCTGCACTGTGAGTATATAAATGAGAAAGAAGAGAATTGTGTTTAAAATGTCATTTCTGTTTTACTCTGTTCATCCTGAAGTCCCTGGTGTATTCTGTTAAAATAAATAAATAAAATGTTTTAGATGATAGAATTTCTCAAAATGTATCCCGTTTGATGCTGATTTTTGAGTTTCTTTTAAATGCAGGAGTGCGGGTGCAGGGCTTAGCTCAGGAAGTGAAGGTGGGGTGGGGGGTTGTTTGTTTAGTCGCAGACGAAAGGAAGTCGACAGTTGAGACCTAGCGTGCTTTTTGAGACAGGACAGAGACGTGCTGTCTGGCTTATAAGAAAAGTAGCAAAACATGGAAGTTAATTATCCTGCATACGCTGTGTGCAACGGTAATCCATAGTTAATGAAAAATGCAGCATGGAAAAAAGATAATGTAATGAGACATATACTTCATGTTTCCTGTGGATGTCTGAAGTATGGTGATGTCTTGCACCATTCATCACTTTGTTATCCCCTCTTTCACTTTGAAGACAAGTACCGAGGGTAATTAAAAAAAAAAAAAGCGTTGGGTAAAAAGGTAAATTCCCAACTGCACAAAAAGACATTAAGTGCATATTTTCAAGAAAAAAAAGGGATATTCCTGAAAGGAATGTAGAGATTTGAAAGTATATGTATGCACCTGAACATCAGTATTCCCCTCCTGATATATAGTACCGGTCAAAAGTTTGTCATTCATTGATAGGTTTTTCTGTATTTTGACTATTTTCCACATCGTAGAACAATACTAGACATCAAAACTATGAAATAACAAATGGAAAATATATGGAATTGTTTGGATAAAAAAAAAAGTTTCATATTTTAGATTCTTCAAAATAGCCACCGTTTACCTTGAGACTTTGGACACTTGGCATTGTCTTAACCAGCTTTATGAGGTAGTCACCTGGAATGCTTTTCAATTAACAGGTGTGCCTTGTCAAAAGTTAATTAGTGGATTAATTTCTTGCCTTCTTAATGTGTTTGAGCTCATACAGTAAATAGTAAATAATAAAAATACAGTATTCGACACCACAACTGTAGTCACCCATGTTATGTCAAGAACCGCTCAACTAAGTAAAGAGAAACAACATCCATCATTACTTTCAGACATGAAATGTTTTTTAAATTAAAAGATAAAGAAAAAACATTGAATTAGTAGGTGCATCCAAACTTTTGACTGATACTGGATCATTTTCCTCAATAAATAAAAGACCAAGTATAATATTTTTGTCTCCTTTGTTTAACTGGGTTCTCTTTATCTACTTTTAGGACTTGTGTGAAAATCTGCTGATGTTTTAGGTCATATTTATGCAGAAATATAGAAAATTCTAAAGGGTTCACAAACTTTCAAGCATCACTGTATATTATTATTGAAGTGTTGGGAGAGGTTTATGTAAACGACTTGCTTCTAAAACCTTTAAATATCAGATAAGAGTTTTTCATTCTAGCCATATACAAGTATACAGTAGAATAAAATGGTGTTCTCCAAGGTCTTGGTGTGACATTACAGAGGTCAGAGAGAGTAGTGTGTTCAATCGGTAACATGTAGTGCGAAAAAGTGAGTGGACAACAGACAATACCATAAATACAAAACAGGGCGTTAAATATAACGCACAACAACATGGTGCAGAGGGTGGTGTATGGTGAGTAGGGTAGAATCAGGACAGGTGGCATAAAGGTCCCCGAGTTACAGAAATAAAGTGACAAACTTGCTGAACAGGAAGTCGGAGAAACACCCTCGAGCTAGATTTCACACTTGCTGCCAGTTAGACACAGGTTTTGCATCTGGTTTTTCAGATAATTGTTTACAGCTGCTTTCTAGCCAGAAAGTTATGACCTACTGACTTTATGACTAGGCATTAACCTGGTCTGTGCAGCCGGACCCAAGGGGGTAAAAAAAATAGCTCAAACATGAAATTGTCTGTTTCTTTGTAGAGCAAGGTGAGAATGAGCAAATATATGAAAATGTACAACCCCGATTCCAAAAAAGTTGGGACAAAGTACAAATTGTAAATAAAAACGGAATGCAATAATTTACAAATCTCAAAAACTGATATTTTATTCACAATAGAACATAGACAACACATCAAATGTCGAAAGTGAGACATTTTGAAATTTCATGCCAAATATTGGCTCATGGCGGCACGGTGGTGTAGTGGTTAGCGCTGTCGCCTCACAGCAAGAAGGTCCTGGGTTCGAGCCCTGTGGCCAATGAGGGCCTTTCTGTGCAGAGTTTGCATGTTCTCCCCGTGTCCGCGTGGGTTTCCTCCGGGTGCTCCGGTTTCCCCCACAGTCTAAAGACATGCAGGTTAGGTTAACTGGTGACTCTAAATTGACCGTAGGTGTGTATGTGAGTGTGAATGGTTGTCTGTTACCCCTTTTCCACCAAATCAGTTCCAGGGCTGGTTCGGGGCCAGTGCTGGTGCTGGTTCACAACTCGTTCAACTTGCGAGCCAGCTGAGAACCAGTTTGCTTTTCCATAGCTCGTGGTGCCAGGTCATTACGTCACTGTATACGTCAGTTACGTCGCTACGTTTGCTTAAACCTTGGCGCGAATATCGAAGCAAAAACAACACGGAAGAAGCAGCAGCGGCAACAACAACAATAATAATAATAATGGATGACTTCGCGTTTGTACAGCTGCCGCTTCTTGTCGCTTAAAAATGGCGATCTTCCGCGGTCTTGTTATTGTTGTTGGTCTCAACAACCCCACCCCCACCCCCCGCTGACATAAGCGGTTCTTTCCTCTGGCTCAGCAGAGAGTTGGTGCTAGCCTGGAACCGTTTTTTTCTGGCCCAGAGCCAGTTCTTTGTCAGTGGAAACAGAAAACCCGGTTCCAAACTAAGCACTGGCCCCGAACCAGCCCTGGAACTGCTTTGGTGGAAAAGGGGCATGTGTCTATGTGTCAGCCCTGTGATGACCTGGCGACTTGTCCAGGGTGTACCCCGCCTTTCGCTCGTAGTCAGCTGGGATAGGCTCCAGCTTGCCTGCGACCCTGTAGAACAGGATAAAGCGGCTAGAGATAATGAGATGAGATGAGATATTGGCTCATTTGAAATTTCATGACAGCAGCACATCTCAAAAAAGTTGGGACAGGGGGAATAAGAGGCTGGAAAAGTTAAAGGTACATAAAAGGAACAGCTGGAGGACCAAATTGCAACTCATTAGGTCAATTGGCAATAGGTCATTAACATGACTGGGTATAAAAAGAGCATCTTGGAGTGGCAGCGGCTCTCAGAAGTAAAGATAGGAAGAAGATCACCAATCCCCCTAATTCTGCACCGACAAATAGTGGAGCAATATCAGAAAGGAGTTCGACAGTGTAAAATTGCAAAGAGTTTGAACATATCATCATCTACAGTGCATAATATCATCAAAAGATTCAGAGAATCTGGAAGAATTGCAAGGGAATGCAAGGGAAGACCTTGCATTTTCCAACATGACAATGCCAACCCACATACTGCATCAATTACAGCATCATGGCTGCGTAGAAGAAGGGTCCGGGTACTGAACTGGCCAGCCTGCAGTCCAGATCTTTCACGCATAGAAAACATTTAGCGCATCATAAAACGGAAGATACGACAAAAAAGACCTAAGACAGTTGAGCAACTAGGATCCTACATTAGACAAGAACGGGTTAACATTCCTATCCCTAAACTTGAGCAACTTGTCTCCTCAGTCCCCAGACGTTTACAGACTGTTGTAAAGAGAAAAGGGGATGTCTCACAGTGGTAAACATGGCCTTGTCCCAACTTTTTTGAGATGTGTTGTTGTCATGAAATTTAAAATCACCTAATTTTTTTCTTTAAATGATACATTTTCTCACTTTAAACATTTGATATGTCATCTATGTTCTATTCTGAATAAAATGTGGAATTTTGAAACTTCCACATCATTGCATTCCGTTTTTATTTACAATTTGTACTTTGTCCCAAATTTTTTGGAATCGGGGTTGTAGTTAACTAGCATCCAGGTTGTTCTACAGATGTACTTAAAATGGTGTATTTTGCGATTCATAATTCATTTTTTCATCTATAATTTGTGTAACAATAACTTCAGATGAAGGAAGTTAGTTAGTTAGTTAGTTAGTTAGTTAGTTAGTTAGTTAGTTAGTTAGTTAGTTAGTTAGTTAGTTAGTTAGTTAAAAAACCTCTTCTGATGGTCTTCAGGAAATTCAGATAATGCACCATTCTGTTGAAAATGTGACTTTTGGAATGTTCCAGATGTTTCATTCAGTGAACGTTTTCAGATAACAGGGTTAAAACTAAAATGGATATTTTTTTTATTTTTTAATATCATAACCTGGAACACGTCATGTAATAATTCCTGGTTGGAAAAGGATGTTCATACATGACGTGTTAAATGGACTCATAGATCAGTGCAAAAATAAGATTTTTGAAGTATTTTAATGATATTTTAACGTAAGGTGTAATTATACTGTACTTAGCTAGTTGTGGACAGCAAAAAAAGATGTTCTGTTATAAGTGGTTTTATTATTTATCTGAAACATACACATAGTTTGTTATGAAGTAAACTTCACCTATGTTTGAAATGTCTTACCTGTGGAACCCCCTCATGACAAGAAAAAGAAGTTTCACGTTCCACAGGTTACTAATTCGTTCTTTCATTTTAGTTCAATCATGGCCACATTTTATTTTAATTTGTGGCCATGTTTTATGAAGCATAGCCTGTTCTTTATTTATTAATGCATTGCTGTCATTTAAGCTACTGAAAACATCGGTGTCTGATGGCATTCTTTGTTTGCAATAGACGCCACTTCCGGTCGTGATCTGCCTCATTACATATTCAGATTTCCAGCTGACACTCAGGCATCGTATTCATTTAGTCGCTTTGCGGTCGTTTCTTGTGTTTTGTGTCCAAATATGCCAGATTGTTGCTCTGTATTTCGATGTTCAAACCGATCAAATTGAAAAAAAGACAAACGGTCGCGGTACAGGATACCAAAAGAAGTCATGCACAAGGGTGAAAGAACAAAAAATGTCTCAAAAAGACACCGTGAAAAATGGCTCGCAAACCTTTCACCATGTTTGAAAGGACTCGAGAGTCCACATGCTCGTGTTTGCAGCGATCGTTTTGTTAAAGGTGCGTACGTCAATAAACTTTATGGCTCTAAAATCAAAACTTCTAATTTTAAATGAGTTTTCTTACATTTTGGATGCCATAAAACAAACTGTTAAAGAAACAATGAAGCTAGTTTGTAGGTCGGCCTCGACTGAAATTCGATTGTTTACGTTTTTTTTCAGGTTGTCCAATGATATTAATTCATAAATTTGAGCTACTTTTGAAATGTCATGAAATAAAGTACAAGTTATCGTTACAAAAATGCCTCCAGCAGCTCCGACTTGAATCACATCCTACCCTTCCGGCTTACATTACTCACCCTCGTAAAAAATACGACGATTATTGTTCTTTAGAAGTCTTATAACAGCATCATGAACCCAACCACAAACGAAAAAGTTACAGGCTTCAGGACTTCTCAAAGCTTTCATTTGATTCTTCATGTAAAGCGATGTTTGGACTACCGGATGATTGGAAACGTTTGGAAAGTTGTTAAATTGTTTGAGAAGTACGTCGTTAAGCTGTAGGAGTCCAGTCCATCACATAAATACATTTTTTCTTGAATTCTCTTGATAGTTTTCCTTTGGTTCGAGTCCGTTAACAGTCAGATGTAGAATGTTTTCCACAAGATGATGACAGATGCGTACTTGAATTGTTGCCCGTCACTTGGAAACCGGAAGTGAACCAGGAGGCAAAAAGTCACGTGATTGCAAACAAAGAATGGACAGTATGGGGCCTGCATGGCCAAGATTTAACTAAAATGAACGAACAAATTATTAGAAAGTGGCGACAAATGAGTAGGGCTCAGTATTTGTGTCTACATAAATATATTAGTTGCACACAATCATAGATTAACTCATTTATCCTGTGTGTATATCTATGTCTAAGCACTCAACAGGACATGTGAGGAATGAAACCTTACAAACAAACTTTAATTAATTAATTAATTAATTAATTAATTAATTAATTAATTAATTATAGTCCTATACTTTTTTTTTTTTTTTCAGTTTTAGTAGCACAAAGTGTTGACGAGCAAATAAGCGTCTGAAGTTGGAAGTAACTATCACTTTCCCTCCTCCACACAGCCAAGGGCACGCTGAGCGAGGACACCATCCGTGTGTTCTTGCAGCAGATAGCAGGCGCGATGAGGGTGCTGCAGACCAAAGGCATTATCCACAGAGACTTGAAACCACAGAACATCCTACTGTCCCACCCAGCCGGCCGCAAGTCCCACACCAACAACACCTGCATCAAAATAGGTAAATGTTGATGTGTGTTTTAGTAAAACGCTTGTTATTTAGTCTTTAGAAATTAGCAAAGTATATACTAGTGCATCTCAAGAAATTAGAATATTGTGAAAAAGTTCAATATTTTCCATCAGTTATTTAAGAAAGTGAAAATGTTATATATTATAGACTCATTACACATAAACTAAAATGTTTCAAGCATTTTTCCATTTTAATTTTAATCAGTATGGCAGACAGTACAAAAACATAAAAAAAACTCTCAAAATATTAGAATATTTCATTTCGAGTTTGAGTAAAACAGTACGAACACAGTGTATCTCTCGGTCTAGTTCAGTACACACAACCACAATCATGGGGAAGACTGCTGACTTGACTGTTGTCCAGAAGATGATCACTGATGCCCTCCACAAGGAGGGTAAGCCACAAAAGGTCATTGCTGAAAAGGGTGGCTGGAAAAGGTGCACAAGCACCAGGGATGGCCGCAGTCTTGAGAGGATTGTCAAGAAAAGTTGATTCAAGAACTTGGGAGAGCTTCACAAGGAGTGGACTGAAGGCCAATTTATGCTGACATCCCAGTCCTCGCAGATAGCGTCTGCGTAGCCCCCCCCACCTTCGCAGACACTCTGCGCGCACCTCCCAAAAATTGTGACCACCGCAGAAGCCTCGCAGACAGCGTCGCAGACAAGAGGGCTCTGATTGGTCCACTCTACATCCGCTGTACACGCACTTCCGCTTCCCTACTTTCCCGGTTTGGTTTGTTTTCACGACCGCCATTTTTAAAAACAGGAGCGAAGATGGAGCAGCACGAAGAGCGGTTGATTGAGGAAGTGAGGAAGTACGTACATCTATACGACTCCAGTTCTAGTCATTATAAAAAAAAAAGTCCTAGTCATTATAAGTAACCGGAGGATAAACACTCCACTAACCACACCCACCAACTACTCCTAGCGACTTCGCGCCCCCTTGCGTTGTGCCGGTGAATAACATCGCGCACGCCTATTACTCCCCGCTCAACGATAAATTACAACTGTCTGCGAAAAGCTATCTGCGAAAGCCTTGTCGCAAGAGCATGCAGAGGCCTTGAGGCTGGTGTCAGTGTATCAAGACCCATCACGAACAGACATCTTCAAGAAAGGGGATACAACTTTGGCATTCCTAATATCAAGCTACTCCTGAGCCAGAGACATTGTCAGAAGTGTCTTATCTGGGCTAAGGAGAGAAAGAAATAGACTGTTGCTCAGTGGTCCAAAGTCCTCTTTTCAGATGAAAGTACATTTTGCATTTAATTTGGAAATCACAGTTCTAGAGTCTGGAGGAAGAGTGGAGAGGCACAGAATCCAAGGTGTTTGAAGCCCAGTGTGAAGTTTCCACAGTCTGTGATGATTTGGGGTGCCATGTCATCTGCTGGTGTTGGTCCACTGTATTTTATCAAGTCCAAAGTCAACACAGCCATCCACCAGGAGATTTTAGAGCACTTCATGCTTCCATCTGCTGACGAGCTTTTTGGAGATGCTGACTTCCTTTTCCAGCAGGACTTGGCACCTACCCACAGTGCCAAAACTACTACCAAATGGTTTGCTGACCATGATATTACTGTGTTTGATTGGCCAGCCAACTTGCCTGACCTGAACCCCATAGAGAATCTATGGGGTATTGTCAAGAGGAAGATGAGAAACACCCGACCCAAAAATACAGATACGCTGAAGGCCACTATCAAAGCAACCTGGGCTTCAGTAACACCTCAGCAGTGCCACAGACTGATCACCTCCGTGCCACACCGCATTGATACAGTAATTCATGGTAAAGGAGCCCCAACCAAGTATTGGGTGTATAAATGAATATGCTTTTCAGAAGTTGGACATTTCTGTATTGTAAATCCTTTTTTTGATTGATCTTAGGGAATATTCTAATAATTTGAGATACTGGATTTCTGATTTTCATGAGCTAGAAGCCATAATCATCAAAATTAAAACAAAAAAAAGGCTTTAAATATTTCACTTTACATGTAATGAATATAGAATATATGAAAGTTTACCTTTTTGAATTAAATTATGAAAAAAAGGAACTTTTTCATGGTATTCTAATTTTTTGAGATGCGCTAGTATTTCCAAAGTAATACATTCTCCATCCTAGACCTAGTTTTTCCTTTTTTTTTTTTCCTTTTTGTCATTTTCTCCCCCATTCTGGGATAATTTTTGGAAGAGCCAGGTCTGTGTGTTACTGCTTTTATGTTAGGCGTCCTATTTTAGTCATCACCAGTGACCCCTGTGATGGTGTTTTATGCAGAGGTGGACAAAAGTACCCAACTTCGTCAAAGTACAGATCCCACTGGTCAAATGTTACTCTGATACAAGTGAAAGTTGTCCAGTCAAATTTTTCCTTAAGTATTGAAGTACTTGCTTTTAAAAATACTTAAGTATTAAAAGTACATTTTCTGTCAACACGTTGTTGTATTACTGACACAACACTTTATAATACCTCATGCCTCTGAAGCAACTGACTGGATTTCATCTCATCTCATTATCTGTAGCCGCTTTATCCTGTTCTACAGGGTCGCAGGCAAGCTGGAGCCTATCCCAGCTGACTACGGGCGAAAGGCGGGGTACACCCTGGACAAGTCGCCAGGTCATCACAGGGCTGACACATAGACACAGACAACCATTCACACTCACATTCACACCTATGGTCAATTTAGAGTCACCAGTTAACCTAACCTGCATGTCTTTGGACTAGGGATCGACCGATATATTTTTTTCAGGGCCGATACCGATTATTATGGAATTGGGATGCCGATAACCGATATGTGCAACCGATAAATGTAAACATTATAATTCACATGAAATTAAACATAGCACACACTGACACAGACCTTCATATCCATGAAATGTATGTTTAATTGTAAAATTGAACATGAAATTTTGTGCAGGGAGATGCCAGCAGCATTTGTACAACAAAGTCAAACATTAGTTAGAATAAAATGAGAAAATAATAAAATAAATATTCACCAATAAAAAAATAAATCACTCCCTACTATATTACAACTCACCATTTTCAGTGGAAAATAAATGAAAATACACTCTGGTGATGATACACGGGGCAACTTTTTGGGCAGTGTTGCCGAGCAATGTTGCTGGGCAATTGCGTTTTGACTCTTTTCTATTGAGATTGGGCAACATTGTTTCTTTCTGAATGGTTTTGATAATCTCTGGCAACTTTTTGAGATAAGCCAATCAGAACGCGAGTATCGAGTCATGTGACCTCCGGTGAGGTTCGGGTCAGAAATTTCAAACAAATATGGCGGCCGCTCAGTGGAGTGAAGAGATGGAGAGACTCCATCTGTTTTTACGCCGGTAAGTTGTTATTTTAATATTCTATATGGAGGAATTTACCTCACCAAAGCTCTAAAAAACAACAGACAGCTTGATTAAATGGTCACAGCAAAAATTAAGACATCGATTTTTTTTTTTTTTAGCTAACTGTAAACTGCCGTTGCTAACTGTTGTTGCCCATTGTTAGTTGCCCTGAAAAGTTGCCCTGTGTCTCACCTAGTTGCCCATTGCCAGCAACATTGCTCGGCAACATTGCCCAAAAAGTTGCCCCGTGTATCATCACCATTACACTAAGAACTAAGTAAGACTTACCAACTTCAAGTAGTTTTTAAATAACAAATCAAGTGTAGGGAGCTGCCTGCAGCATTTTTTAAAACGTAAAATCAAACATAAAGTAGGCTATCACTCCCTTTTATGTAACAACTTAACATGTAACCTACTACATTCTAATGCTTTTAATGCCCAAGCCTAATATTCCCAATTTAGGAGGATTATATTGTAGTGAAGGAAGCATTACATGTAGTTTCAGCAAGACTAGTTGGTTGTAGGCTAATTCAAGTGCTTCCTTCCGTAAGCTAAGTTTGTCTGGCTACACAGATGCAAACGGACAATTTTAACGAGTAGTAGATGAAGAATGTAAACATATAATGTTGTGCTTTTGCAACTTGTGTGTTTGTGACTTATTGCGGCAAAAGCAGCATGTCCTTACCTTGAAGTGGGATCTGCTTCTGCCCGAGTGCCCATACGGCCGCCTTGAAACAGTTCACAGCGTTTAGCTACGCGTGTTGATTGGCTGTATCCCTTGTGCCGCTTCTGCCCGAGTGCCCGCACGGCCGCCTTGAAACAGTTCACAGCGTTTAGCTACACATGTTGATTGGCTATATCCCTTGTGCCGCTTCTGCCCAAGTGCCCGTACGGCCGCCTTGAAACAGTTCACAGCGTTTAGCTACACGTGTCGATTGGCTATATCTCTTGTGCCAAACAAATCAGATGTTGTGGTGGGCAGGACCGTGTTCTTGAACTCAGAGAGGTGAGTGCAGGAAAGGACGTGCAGTGACAGTCGCGTTAGGAACGAAATGGCTGCAAAAAGGCATGTTATCAGCATATCGGTGGAAATTATGGCCGATACCGATAACCCTAAAAATGCAGAATATCGGCCCGATATATCGGCCAGGCCGATTATCGGTCGACCCCTACTTTGGACTGTGGGGGAAACTGGAGCACCCGGAGGAAACCCACGCAGACACGGGGAGAACATGCAAACTCCGCACAGAAAGGCCCTCGCCGGCCACGGGGCTCGAACCCGGACCTTCTTGCTGTGAGGCGACAGCGCTAACCACTTCACCACCGTGCCGCCACCGACTGGATTAGTTTGTGAATTTACAAAATGAACGCGTGCTGTGCCATGGTGGTTTAAAGTGCATATCACGGGTAAATTCAGGAGCAAGATCAATGTAATTCTCCTATTTTATATTAAACTTTGGTCAAAGATCCGTCACATTTTTGCATTTTGTGCAATTTTTTTACCTTGCGCAATACCAGAAAAATTCAGTTGAAATCAAGCCATTTGAGGCGAATTGGTCCGCCTCTGAAAAAACTTGGCATTTGGATTTCCCGGGAAACATTGATTTTCGTGACGTCGCGTACGGGACGCCTCCTTCTGAATCCTACGTCAGCGCTGGTTTGTTTATGAGAAAACGACCTGGTGGTTTTCTGCAAATTTCTTCAACGTTATCACGTAATTATTAAAATGGTTAACAGATGTATCGTAGGAGGGTGTAGGAACACCAATCTTGATGGGATTAGTACTCATCGTTTCCCCACATTGCGCTCAGGTGACAATTCCATATTTCAATGCAAAATTGCTAGCTGCTAAACTTGGTCTCCACAGGCTGTGCACTGAAACTGTGCAAGCTTGCGCAGCCTGCTGGTGCTTCCGCAGGTAACGTCACGAATCTGGCTCCAGACTCCCTTGGGATTTTTCCAGACGTGTTTTATTTTATTTTTTTTCTGCTGTAGACAGATGGCCTTGTGCAAAATTACCCTTCTGGATGAGTGTGTAAAGGGACATTCTTTCATATAAAAAAAAAAACGAATTTGGTCCAGGATATGCACTTTAACATTAAACTAGCTAGTCAGTGAAGCTCCACCTGACATGCTAGCAAACTCTTTTCAAACTCAAAATCATATTGGGTATCTAACGTTACTAGAAAAGCAAGATTTCTACATTGTTTATTTGGCAAGATTATGCTAAAACCTATTTCTGAAAAGAATTCAGATAAGTTAAAGGAGAACTGAAGACAAATTTTTTTATCATCAAAATTCTATTTCTCATTTTATTAAATATAGGAATGCATTTTTGATGGCTATTTTGTCACTGCTATAGCAAGTTATGAGTGTTTGAAATATGCCATGTAATATATCAGTCCATATGTCAAAGCAATGGCTGTAAACGAGATTCGTTGAGACTTCGTAGGACGGAAGTAAAACGTCCAGCGGAAATCAAAGTGGCCAACATCTGCCAACGTTGTCAAAAGACGTGCGCACCCACCTTCGAATGCTGACGTAATCAAGCCGGAAGTTTTCCCTGTGTCTGAAATCGCTCCCTACTCACTATATTGGGCACGATATAGTGGGGATGTCATTTTGTAGTGCTGTCCGAAACCTTAGTGAGGATTATGTGGGAAATGCACTCAGTATAATATGTATTTATCACAAAAATACATGCATGTAATTATTTTGAAAACCCACCAGCCACCTGATCTGGCACGTTTTAATTGTGCGACAGTAATGATGTAAATACCAGCGCGACAGACTCGTCCTTATACTGTCGTCTGCAAACTACATATTGAATTTATTAGCTCACACGGCCATAGCCCGATGATCTATTGCCGTCACGTGTCGTTTCGTCCGTCCACGATTCACGAAAATCACTACTCCTCCCTGAGTTTTCACCGGATTTTAATTCTGATTGTTTGTTTCTAATCAGTCTGCACGAAAGTTTGCCCTCTGGTTTTGTAATCGGTACGGCCGTGTGAGCTTCTGCGTCGCTGACGCTTTGGTAAAAGAACAACATCGTACGTTTTCTTTGTTAGCTTCAAGTTATTTCCGTTCTAGCAGCCGTAAACAAAAACAAAACGACATAAAGATGCAGCTTGTCGTGTTAGTGAGGAACTGGCTCAAGCCATGGAGCAAAGCTTCCTGCCTGTTAGAAAGCACTGCCTCAACAGACTCCTTCGAGAAACAACGATACATTTGTTGTTTGTTCAATAACACTTTTTTAAGTTACAGTTTCTGTACGAATGATGACGTATTCGAAAGGGTGCTAGCTGCTGTTCGAGAAAATGAATCAACTTTTTCTGACCAAAACAGTTTTGAGTATGTTTAAAAGGATCTCGGCGCTTTCAGAAGCACGCTACGGACTTGATTATAGTTTTATTATTTTTGGATTGTTTGTGTTTTTGTTTCGCCATTGGTAATTTCCTGCCTTTCTGGTGCCTCTGCAAATTTACTTGGCTCTCATCCTAGTTTTGGAACAGATGCAGTGTTTTTCTTAGTTTCTTCCCTGACAAAAAAGACGTTTATTCAAGTGTGCTTCTAGTATACTTCTTTTAAACTAAAAATAAGAGTATGCTTTCAGTTTACTTTTTATTTACTTATCAGAGATGTACTTAATTAAGTATACTTGGCTTATAATGAAAAGTATATAGAAAAGTCCAAGTATATTAAGCTTATACTTAACTTTTGATCAAGATATACTTAACAAAAGTAGAGATGAAAGTGGAGCAAAGAAAAAAAATCCTGAACTTTTGAAAGTCAAACTAATGCCGCTTTTCCACTACAAACGCGGCTGAGCCGTGCCGTGCCGAGTCGAGCTGAGTCGGGCTGAGCGGGGCTGTTGGAGTTGCATTTCGACTACAACCGCGCTGAACCGTGCTGGCTGGAAGTGGGTGGACACATTGGGTGGAGTTAGCGAAAGTGGGTGGACGTCATGTGATGTCGTTAAGCAGCGCAAACAGTGACATCAGTGACAGTGGCGGAACAAGTCAGAGCCGGGCCGGGGGCGGGGCAAATGACCGGGCCCTTTATTAAAGCTTATCATAACATCATTTTAGGCTACAAAACGTCCGCAACTGCGGTGTTTACCAATTTCAACACTACCGGGTGCAACTATGTTATTTAGTACATCAAGTCCTTCAAACGAACATGTAACTCAGAAACAAAAAACATTAGGATACTGTACATGGCTCATAATAAAACATCAATAGCCTATACTGCGCACATTATTTGAAGGGCATACGAATGAGCGCTCAGAGGTTGCAACGGTGACAGGAAGAGTCAGAAATAAAAGGAGGGCGGTGCAAACCTCACTGAATGCACTGTGTTTACCAATTTCAACACTACGGGGTGCAACTATGTTATTTTGTACATTAAGTCCTTCAAACGAACATGTAACTCAGAAACAAAAAAAACATTCGGCGACATACTGTACATGGCTCATGATAAAACATCAATAGCCTACTGCGCGCATTATTTGAAGGGCATACGACGAGCCTTGCGCTCCGCGAACTCGTCCACGATGCTCTGTCTGTCACTGATTCAGTGAGCTTTTAAGCAGTAGTCTCACGACCCGAATAGTAAACAATAAACATGGAGGACATGGAGTCGTTAGTGTTGCTGGTCTTGGTGCTGTGGCTTGTTGTCACCGACAACGCGGACAGATACTGGCAAGAGCGTATAGATGAGGCGAGGCGCATAAGGCTTCAGAAATTCTCGTAATTCGTAATTCTTCTTCTTCCGGGTTTGCGGTGTTTACAGATCCCAGCGCGCTCGCGGGGCGTGTGTGGGCATGTGAGGACACTCCTCCTCACCAATCAGTGCACAGGGGAGTGTCTGCTCACGCCCCCAGCCTCAGTCGGCACGGTTTGGCTCGCTTCAGCCCCACTCCAAAACGGTGCGAGTTTTAGGGGCTAAGCAGGGCTGAAACGAGCTGAGTCGTGCTGGTTTTTGGTAGTCGAAACGCGAGCCGTGTCGGGCTGAAGTGAGCTGAAGCGAGCTGAAGTGAGCTGAAAAAGGGTAGTGGAAAAGGGCCATAAGATGGGGGGGACATCCCCCGAAAAAATTTTAATAACATAGCACGCAAAACCCTGCATTCTCGTGCATTTTAGTACTTATTTTCACTAAAACAAGTTATAACTTTTAAGCCTTTTTCTTTCATGTACATTAATGTCAAAAATATCAAATTTAATTCCCCTAGTTAATGAGTAATTTTCAGGAGTGCATTTAGAAAACGCAGTGATTTTCCTGCCTACACAGTTCATTACTTTGAAAAAATCAGACAGTTGAAGGTAAACTCAGCAAAATCCCAAAACAGTACTGTTAAAAAGTAAAGGTCTGTTAGAGTTTCTAAAGCTTTCAGGTTTCAATGTTGGGGACATTTGAGCCTCGTTTATCAATCTTTTAGTAGAGTTGTGTGTTTGCATAAGCTAAAGTGAACTAAACATTTCCCATTCAGATTTATGCGAGTTGAAGCCAATTGTTTACATTAAGTTTGTATTGTCTGTAAATTTAAACACACCAATGAATACCAAATTTCTCATGTAAATCGGGGCGTAGCTAGGATTTTTCGGGGGGAGGTCACGCACTGACTGGCAGCCTGAATGCATTATGTAACAAAAAATAATTACCATTGCTAGTTTTAGGCAGCTTAGAAACCGGCTCTTCCATTATTGCTGTTTCTTCCACGTTTTCTTGATGTTGTATTCTAGAAACGGCATTAAAATTTAGCTTCGAAGCCACAAAATGCAACTTTGATGGAAAAAAAAATATAATAAATTGCTTACCTCTCTTCACGTCGAAAGAAGGAGGAAAGTTTTGCTTGTTTTGACATGGCGAATTATTAACACGAGGAAATACTTGTAATTCGCAACTAAAAAGACTGCAGCTACACTGGCAGCTTAACAATGCTTTCTAGTGCGATTGTGTTGCGCTTGCGCAGAACGGTGTCCGTCCTGCGCGCCTTAGCTCGTGCACCTGAAGGTGCACCTTGGGCGCGCGCGCCTAACGAGCTCCAGCACGCACGCCGTTAACAAAGAACACCCTGTCTTTAATCAGTAAACTATGTTTGGGTTATTTAAGGACTGCGCCCATGCAAGCACGATGCGAAGTATTACGCCGTGTCTAGGAACGCGAAAAATAAATTTCTCCATTCGGAAAACCGGAGATTTTCAAGAGTTTTGTCAAATATCCAGATTTCCAGGTAAATCCGGAAGACTTTCATCTATACAAAAGTGTAATAAAGGATTCAAATAGTTGTGCCTTACATTTAAGTGTACAGTAATTGTGCTTATCCTTTTGATAGTAGCCTATAAAATACTTCTTTTTCACACACATTGGCTTCTTTGTGATATACGGCAGCATGTTTTAAATCCCATCTTTTAAACCTACATGTACCATAAGTTTGTGCTCAGCTCTGGGGTGGAAAAGCTGAAGAGTAAACAGTGCTGGAACTTAAACTTATCTTTTATGTACATAGTGTTATTAACCCACAAAGAGACAGATAAACATTTCTCTTATTTTATTTGCCAACAAATTTGAAAACAAAGGTAAGAACATTGAGACAGACTTGAATCATACTAGCTGTCATTATACGCCATCACCAAAATACATCTGAATTTTTACAATTTCATCAAAAAAAAAAGTCAAATTTCATCTAAGGTTTTTTTTTTCTCTCTCTCTCTGAGTGGGATAATTACCTTTTTTTAATTTATTTCTTTTTCTTTAGAGCTTGGATGTCAGTTTCGGTTGTCATTGCCATGTTTTTATATTTTGGCATTGAATACGATGTTGCTTCAAATTTAGATTCATCTCATCTCATTATCTCTAGCCGCTTTATCCTTCTACAGCGTCGCAGGCAAGCTGGAGCCTATCCCAGCTGACTACGGGCGAAAGGCAGGGTACACCCTGGACAAGTCGCCAGGTCATCACAGGGCTGACACATAGACACAGACAACCATTCACACTCACACCTACGGTCAATTTAGAGTCACCAGTTAACCTAACCTGCATGTCTTTGGACTGTGGGGGAAACCGGAGCACCCGGAGGAAACCCACACGGACACGGGGAGAACATGCAAACTCCACACAGAAAGGCCCTCGCCGGCCACGGGGCTCGAACCCAGGACCTTCTTGCTGTGAGGCGACAGCGCTAACCACTACACCACCGTGCTGCCCTCAAATTTAGATTATTAAAGAAAATGAATATGTTCTTCATCCTGAGTATCTGTTATTTTGTGAATTCTTACCTTTGTAGCTTCATTGTAACTTAAGGTACAAAACACTTAAAGGAGATATGCAGAACCTTTTATTTTTAAATACATTTCTGAGTGGATAGTATCTCCATCCTTGACTCTTGTATGCTGCATAAATGGGAATAAAAAATATATATTTTTGAGAGTTAAAATCGACCACAAAGTTGGGATTCGAGCTGCCCCGCTGAGCCAGCCAGGCCTGAGTGTGTGACGTCACAGCGGTAACCGGTTTTAAGGCCGAGACCTTTGACATCTATAGACCAAAGTCATATAAATAAAAATTTATGGTGAAAGTAAGAAATACCGTTCCCGACTTGCTCAACTAAGACTGATTTGACTTCATTGATTGTGGGTTGACTCTCATTAAAACAGGATAGGTGTTATAACTTATGCAACACACATGTACATGCATGCGTTTTCACTGATAAAACGTAAAAGACTAATTAAATAATCAGATGAACTGAGACAATCACATTCTGAAGCAAATTAAATAATATTATACCGGTAACTTAAACACACAATACAAGTTACATGTATTAATCTAAATGCAGGTAAACAGCGAGTGGTGTTGTTTTTGTTGTGATGTAACCAAATGAGTCGCATCTTACCCATTTGTGTTCTCGCTTTTGAAGGCCAAGCTTGTGGCCGATTGTTTTGAAATATTCTGACTTTCAGTTCTTCGTTCATTCGCTTCTTCCACGTAAGGGCGAGATATTGCAGCTGAGGCAAGCATATCCAACGGAGAAATCAGACGACTGATCCACTCATTCTCCATGCTGAGTACTCCGCCATTACTGCTCGGCTCACTTTCCGGGAGAACTGGTGCAACTGAACTTTCTTTCCTTTTCGTGTAGTTGTCTTTTCTTAATTGTTGGTACTGCACCCTCTTTCAATACGGGCTTCTAGCCAACGCTCCTCAACAGATCAGAGGTTTCGTACGAGTCCTCAGTAAAATGTACAGAGCAGAGGAGAGACCACTTTGTAGGCGCCCAGTCTGTGAATTTCTCGCAAAACGCACCCAAAACTTTGCAGTTAGAACATTCTTGGCCCATGAATGCAATGTAAATCCACCTTCTGTCATGTTGCTGCACTCGCCAGCAACACATCTACGTGGCATGGCGATACATTAGCTCAAAATGGAGGATCGGAGTTGCAGTCAGGTCTGTGTTTTAGTATGGCGGAAATGGCAATGAGACTGATAGCCTTCCTGCGATGACGTCATTCACTCAGACAGCTACCTATATGCATCATTTTAATCGTAAAAATTACTATATTAGATTTATTGTTAACGCTTAAAACGATTCCTATGCTATTCTTGAGGTCTCAAGGCATTTATAAATGAAAAGTGAGGCCATGGTTCTGCGTATATGCTTTAAGTTGTCTACTGGTAGTGTGCATGAGGTAAGGGTTAGGGCTAGAAAACTAATAGTATGCCTCGAAGGGTAATTGCAGTATACTTCAAAACTAAAAAGTGGATCAGATGTATATAACCAGTAACTAATAGTATATTTCCAATATGCTATAAAGTATACTTTTATACACTAAAAAGTGGACTAGAAGTGTGTAACGAGTAAACCAATAGTATATTTCCAGTATACTACAAAGTATACTTTAGTAAACTAAAAATTGGACTAGAAGTATAAAACAAGTAAACTCGTAGTCAGGGCTTTGAACCGGTTCAAGGAACGAAAACGAAAACCGGGAACTTTTTCTATTTCACATGGAACGGAAACGAAACCAGAAACTTTATTATTTTTTATGTTCCGGAACAGAAACGCTTATTAAAAATAATGGTAACCGGTTAATACCGGTTTTTATTTAGTTCCTCAAAGTTTCCGTAGCCTACAAATAAAAAAGCCATTCTTCTCCTGCGCAAGTTTCTATGACCCGCTGGGGTTCACTTCCTGTGTGACGTTCGCTGACTGAATGGAGAGCGCGGGAAGGTGGACTGCTATCATGTCTTCATGTGATAGTGAGTAAGTGCATTACTGAGTGTCTGAGCAAAGAAGAGCCTGAATGTTGCAACCTCCCTATTGGCTGTTTGTAAAAATGTATCAGTTGTTGCCCCTCCCACGGGAATCATCGCGGGCTCGAGAGACGAGACCTGACGAGTTAGTTCGTTGGTAGCAGAACAAAATGTCTGGACACAAATCGGGTTTTCAGAAAAGGAAAGAAAATAAACGGAGGGTCGAAAATACAAAAAAGGAGGCAGAAAATGCAAAACGAGTTTTAAGGTAGGACAAATGGTTACTTTTTAAGGCAGCCCACCGTGGCTGCAGGCTTTCAGTTGTGTCATTGAATGGTTACTTTTCTGAGGCAGCCCGCCGTGGCTGCCTGCAGGCTTATTTATTATAGCCCATTTAGTTAAAATAGTTGATATAAAATGTTTATAGTTATAGTTATGTGATGGTTGTCCTGATTTAGACTGGGTTTTTTTTGGGGGGGGGTTGCGCGATGTTGCACCCGGGTCCAGATTAGGGCAGAACCGGCCCTGGCTACATTTCAGGTGTAGTTTGTTTTATGTATGTATGTACTTGCATAGATGTGTACTTGGTCTTCCAATATGGTGCCTAACAAAATCTCGCGGCGCGGTGACGTCATGCGGTAGCCCTCTATAGGGCCTGACTAGCCTTTGGTAACACACTAAACGAATTCTCTTTTCATTTTTGGCACTTTTTCTGTTTGTGTAGATGGGAAGACATACTGAAAATCCAAATCGCCAACATTTGAAATAATAATAGTTTTGAATTATTTCTTTGTCTTATTTAATGAAGGTTGTAATAGAATTAGCCTACATTTGGCTTAAGCTGGATGAGACAGAGACATAATTTTATAGCCATTTGTTAAACAGCTGACAGGGAACGTAATTAACCGTTCCGGGAACGAAATTTTTTTTGTTCTAACCGGTTCGGGAACGTCTATTTAATGGTGGAACCCAAAACCGGAAACGTTAAAATTCCATTTCTGTTCGGAACGAACCAATAGGAAAAAAATTCTGGTTCAAAGCCCTGCTCGTAGTATATTTCCAGTATACTATGAAGTATGCGTTTGTAAACTAAAGAGTGGACGACAAGTATAGAACTAGTAAACTATTAGTATATAAGTTTACTTGTGATATATTTGCAGTACAAAATTAAAAAATACTCGTTGTTTACTTCTCTTAGACTTAAAGGTCTGATGACACGAACATGACTCTATGCAATTTCTTAAATAAACTATACAACATGGCAAACATGTTAGATTTCTGTTATAATTATGTGAAAAGAAGCTGTTGTTACGCGAATATCCAACTTTTAATTGCACAGCGCAAGAAAACTGGGTCCGTGGCTCGCGGCCATGCTGTGACGTCAGCGGAAGAACACGCTGCGGTTCACTGGCTGTTCTACTCAATGGAAATGGCGCATGAAAACGCCGGTGAACTCTCTAGTGCTAGCTCTTCCTCTGAACAAAAGAACAACCAAATACTGGTACTTTAAGCAGTGATCATGATGGCATGATTTTATCTGATTTTAAATAAATGAGATTGATAATAATGTGAATGTTCACAACTAGTACATACAAACTCTGCAGCTTCTGATTCAGCAGCTGCGTCATACTCCGCAAAAACATCAGCAAGAACCTACAATATAAATGGAAATGCAATACACTAAGCTCAAATGACTTTTGGAAAGTATAATTTCTAAATTTTTTCTACATATTCTTGAAGTCGGTCATCGGGGTACTTGCTACCGTTCCCTAACAACGCATGGCAAAGGGTAAAGTGTAGTGTTGCTACGAGTGCTTGCTAAAGCCTCCGGTGGAAGATCCTCGATGTGCTGATAAGACATACAGTTCTATATAACACACAAGTGTCACGATAATCACAAAACAGATGCAAATTGTTAAAATACCTAATTTTTAAGTAATCATGTATTGATCTCTTCCGAATAGACTCTGATAGCCTACCCTCTTTACCCTTTGCCCCTCATTGCTAGGCGGCAGTTACATGAAAGCCGCAAGCTTTCACAAGCAAATACATGACTGATATCACGCCGACTTTATGATTACATTTATGATTATCATGAATGTGTACTCTCTGATGTGTACTCTATGAGCGCTCTGGAGCGAGTCACTTCCAAGATGGCCGCGCAGACCGCAGTGTTACTATTTTTAGCATCATGTCGGAGCACTCTATAGCTCTACGTACCTTTATCTTATGTCGTTTCTCAACACATGTTCTGACAGGAGGACTGTCTTTGGAGGAGTCGCCTTGTCCCAGGCGACTGCTGGATCCGGCATAGCTACTAGTAGACCCCCTCCGGAATACTGTAGGCACTGCTGATGGTAGTAACACACGTTTGTGCTGAACTGCACACCCAAGAGATTCTTTTAAGCTGGGAAGGGTGTCAAAACAATCCAAATCGAAGTGTTCAGAGCACAGGACGGATGTTGATGAGGGCTCCCACTTGTCACGAGTGCGCCTGACTTGCTTCACCCACTTCGC